>NC_080162.1:127459379-127574379 GCF_950295315.1 Erinaceus europaeus
GCTTGGTTCCTCTCTCCTCCCTTCCTCTTTCATACCCTCTCATTTCTTCTCATAAAAATAAATAAAACTTTAATAAAAAAAAATGCCACTTTCTGGGAGTCGGGCAGTAGCGCAGCAGGTTAAGTGCACATGGCGCAAAGCATTAAGGACAGGCATAAGCATTTCGGTTCCAGCCCCTGACTCCCTACCTACAGGGGAGTCACTTCACAGGCGGTGAAGCAGGTCTGCAGGTGTCTATCTTTCTCTCCCTGTCTCTGCCAGCCCTGATGACAGAGCATGCAGTGATCTGCACAAACACAATGGGCTGTGGGGGGTTCCGGTCTGTGCAAATGCACAAAGCATTGTGGGTGGGCTGAATAGACTTAGAAATGCAGCCAGCCAGAAGTCTGCTCTCTTTGGCTGCTGATTCTTCTCCTGGTCAGACATATCTCAGCTGAGGATGTTCGAGGTGCCCACCATGGCTGCTACTTCTGGGAATTGAACGCATGTGACTCAGCTAGCCGGTAAACTCTAAGACTCTTCTACAATCATGAGCAACCTATACCTCGGCTGATACTTGTTTATCTCATGGGACTGAACTTTTGATAACTATTTGTAGACTTTATGGACATAGCATATTCTTAACCCCTGATGATAATTGCTTATTTTGAAGTATCTAAAATAATGTCCAATACCTCTGTACTGTCCTAATAAAACCTTGATTCCTTTAAACCTACTCCCAGCTGTCCCTCAGCTGAATCCATTACATGCCAAGCCAAAGCCTGCCCCGGCCTGCGGGGTTATCGACGGAAACCTAGGGTAGGGGGCGAGAGAATTGAGGGGACAAGAGACACAAAGAACGAGAGCAAGACAGGTTTCTGATCAAGCTCTGAAAATTTTATTTTACAGCCGCATTTTAAGCACACACCATGAGGAAGTTCTGCTAAGGTAGTGGGGGGAGGGAGGTGGGTGAGCAACTTTCCAAACAGTTAGATGGTAATCACAGTTACAATGATCGGAATGTCCGTTCACCGGTTATGTGAGAGACTTAGCTAAGGTTTTGGCTCCCGGCAAAAGCCCCAATAATTTTTAGTTATAACAATTGAGTGGTGGCATACTAGGTTAACTGCACATAATACTAAGTACAAGGACCTGCTAAAGGATCTGGGTTCAGCACTTGGCTCCCCAGCTCCAGGAGGGATGCTTCACAAGTGGTGAAACACATCTGCATATGTCTATTTTTCACATTTTCTCCCCCACCTCTCTCAATTTCTCACTGTGTTATCCAATAAGATGGAAAAAATGGCTACCAGGAGCAGTGGATTTGTAGTGCAGGCACCAAGCCCCAGCAATAACCCTAAAGGCAAATAACAATAGTAATATAAAAGGAAGGAAAGAAAAGTAGGACTAGGATGCTGATGGGGGGTTCCAGGATCAAAAAAGCCATATATATTACCATACAAAAGTCACTGGCATTGTTTTATGCACACTAAGTTGGAAGAAGAAGAAAACCAGAAATCAATTCCTTTCATTATAGCAACAAAAACAATAAAATATCTAGGAATAATTCTAACCAAAGAAGTGAAAGACTTGTATGCTGAAAATTATGAGTCACTACTCAAGAAAATTGAAAAAGATACAAAGAAGTGGAAAGATATTTCATGTTCATGAGTTGGAAGAATTAACATCATCAAAATGAATATACTACCCAGAGCCATCTACAAATTTAATGCTATCCTCATGAAGATCCCAACCACGTTTTTTAGGAGAATAGAACAAATGCTACAAATGTTTATCTGGAACCAGAAAAAGACCTAGAATTGCCAAAACAGCCTTGAGAAGAAAAAACACAACTGGAGGCATCACACTCCGAGATCTCAGATTGTATGATAGGGCCATTGTCATCAAAACTGCTTGATACTGGAACATGAATAGACACCCTGACCAGTGGAATAGAATTGAGAGCCCAGAAGTAAGCCCCCACACCTATGGACATCTAATCTTTGACAAAGGTGCCCAGACTATTCAATGGGGAAAGCAGAGTCTCTTCAACAAATAGTATTGAAAAAATGGGTTGAAATGTGCAGAAGAATGAAACTGAACCACTATATTTCACCCAACACAAAAGGAAATTCCAAGTGGATAACTTGGCTATTAGACCAGAAACTATCAGATACTTAGAGGAAAATATTGGCAGAACTCTTTTCCACATAAATTTTAGACATCTTCAATGAAATGAATCCAATTACAAAGAAGACTAAGGAAGAATAAACCAGTGGGACTACATCAAATTGAAAAGCTTCTGCACAGGAAGAGAAACCACTACCCAAACAAAGAGACCCCTCACACATTGGGAGAAGATCTTTACATGCCGTACACCAGACAAGAGCCTAATAACAAAATATATAAAGAGCTTGCCAAACTCAACAATAAGAAAACAAATAACCACATCCAAAAATGGGGAGAGGACATGGATAGAGTATTTACTACAGAATAGATCCGAAAAGTCCTGAAACATGAAAAAATGCTCAGTCATTGGTTGTCAGCGAAATGCAAATAAAGGCAACAATGAGATGCCATTTCAATCCTGTGAGAATGTCATACATCAGAAAAAGTAGCAGCAACAAGTGCTGGAGAGGTTGTGGGTACAAAGGAACCGTCCTGCTCTGTTGGTGGGAATGCAAATTGGTCCAACCTCTGTGGAGAGCAGTCTGGAGAACTCTCAGAAGGCTAGAAATGAACATACCCTATGACCCTGCAATTCATCTCCTGAGGATATATCCTAAGAAACCAAACACAACCATCCAAAAATCTTTGTGTATAGCTATGCTCTTAGCAGCACAATTTGTAATAGCCCAAACCTGGAAGCAACCCAGGTGTCCTACAACAGATGAATGGCTGAATAAGTTATGCTTTATATTCATGATGGAATACTACTCTGGTATTAAAAATGGTGATTTCACTATTTTCAGCCCATCTTGGATGGCAGTTGAAAAATTCATGTTAAGTTAAATAGGTCAGAAACAGAAGGATGAATATGGGATGATCTCACTCACAGGCATAAGTTGAAAAACAGATCAGAAGAGAAAACACTAAACAGAACTTGGAGTGGAGTTGGTGTATTACACTAAAGTAAAAAGAATCTGCGTGGGTTCAGGTCCTGGAATAATGATGGTAGAGGATCTAGTTGGTGTTATATTGTTATGTGGAAAAAAATGGGAAATGTTATGCATGTACAAAGTTTTGTATTTATTATTGACTGTAAAACATTAATCCTCCAATTAAAAAAAAGCCATATACAGAGTGGGATATCGGAATACTAGGGAGAAGAGACATATTGAATATAAGAAGGTGTAATCAATGGGGTTTACAGTTAGTGCTATTTATAAACTTTTCCCATATTTGGGATCTACTCTCTGCCCTGATCCAGCTTCCTAGTTCTATTTACAACTCTGACACCATCTCCCTAGACAATACCTTTATTCCACTTGCATGTTAGCTTTTGGGGTTCAGGAAAATTTTAGTAAAGTCATAGGCCCCTTGGAATATACCTGAAACAGATTTCCTAGCATTTTCCAACATGAATTCTCAAACCTCATGTTCTATAGTCTTATCTTTAGGTTCCTGTTTATTAAACAGTTTATCCTGCTTTATATCTTAGTGCTTCTCAGCCACCACGTTGCAGATGCTACCATGATACCATCTTGACTTCCCCGGTCAGATGAACTCACCAATGTATCCTGGAGCCCCACCTCCCCAGAACCCTACCCCACTATGAAGATAGAAACAGACTGGGGTTATGGATCAACCTGCCAATTCCCATGTCTAGTGGAGAAGCAATCACAGATGTCAGACCTTCCATCTTCTGCTCCCCATAAAGATCTTTGGTCCATACTCCCAGAGGGATAAAGAATAGGGAAGCTTCCAGTGCAGGGGCTGAGATGTAGAACTCTGGTGGTGGGAAGTGTATGGAATTGTATCCCTCTTATCCTATGGTCTTATCGATTATTATTAAATAAACTAATAAAAAACATTTGGATGTACAGCCACCTGCTCTTTGTCCCTTGAATTCTGCAATAAAATTTGCATTATTAATATTCTCCTTTTATTTTTTTCCCACCAGGGTTGCCATTGGGACTCAGCATCTACATGAGTCCACTGTTCCTTACAGTTGTTTATTTTTCTGGATAAGAGTGTAAGAGACAGAGAGAAACAGAAAGAAGGAGAGCTACCTGAAACACTGGCCCATTGCTCATGAAACTTTCCCCCTGTTGAGGGGGACTAGGGATTGAATCTGGTTCCTTGTACATGGTAACATGTGAGCTCTACTGTGTAAACCACCACCAGTCCCACATTACTAATATTCTTAGTCAAGTAGATCATTGGGCAGGATGGGAAGTCCTGGGTATTTTGGTATCAGATTGGAGACAGATCAGTGTGGGGAAGATTGACTTTCTTCTCTCTGATCTCTCTTCCCCTGTCTACATTCTCATTTTTGTTCAACTCCCAGCATTGTTAGGAAGTGAACCACCTGGAATAGAATTAGAGAATACTATGAAAGGAAAGGTCTTACCCGAGTAATGAAGCTGAAGGGTTGGCATTCCACACCTGAAGTCTCTGGACACAGTCTGAAGTGGAGCATGCTGGAGTGGCACTCCTTGCATTGATTAGGCTCTGATTGTTGGATGCAATATTGTTTGATATGAATTGAGAGAAGCATGCAGGAAAGTGCGCCCCACCCTAAGGTTCCAGAACTGGGGGAAATATAGGCTTTATAGTGGAAATGTGAGGTTCCTGCTGTCTTAGGGTTCAAGAAGACAATAGATAGTTATTGTTGTCATCACATTATTTGGTAATTGGGTTAACTTTGAAAAGTCTCTTTGTTAGGCTTTGCTGTATAATACCCAGCATCTTGTGTATAGCTGTGCCACCGGTTGCTTCTGTTCTCCTTCGTCTAGGCTTTTGAGAGAGTCAACATATCAAAGACTCAGCCTATGTATTAAAAAGACTCAGTCTGTGCTTTAAAAATTTTGAGACATACAATCAATTTTCCTCTCTCATATTAATTAGTGATTTATATGACTACATATTAATAGGAGTGTACATAAACACCATTCCCACCACCCATCCCATCCCATCCCATCCCATCCCCTCCCCTCCCCCACTCCCGGAAACCAAACATCTGTCCTCACCCTCACCCCAGGGTTTTTACTTTGGTGCCCTACTCCACATTCAATCAAATCCTTCTTTTAGTTTCTCTTTCTGTTCTTCTTTTTCAACTTGTGTTTATGAGTGGGATCACCCATATTCATCTTTATCTTTCTGACTTAGCTCACTTAAACTTAATTCCTTGTAGCTCCATCCAAGATGGGTCAGAGAAGGTGGGTTCAATATTCTTAATAGCTGTGTAGTATTCCATTGTGTATGTATACCACAGCTTTCTCAGCCACTCATCTGTTGTTGGGCACCTGGGTTGCTTCCAGATTTTAGCTATTATGAATTGTGCTGCTATGAACATAGGTGTACAATTATCTTTTTGGTTGGGTCTTATGGAGTCCTTGGGGTATACTCCCAGGAGAGGAATTACTGGGTCATAAGGAAGGTCCATGTCTACCCTTGTGAGAGTTCTCCAGACTGCTCTCCACAGATATTGGACCAATTTACATTCCCACCAGCAGTGCAGAAGGGTTCCTCTGTCCCCACAACCTCTCCAGCATTTGTTGCTGCTGTCTTTTTTGCTGTGTGCCATTCTCACAGGGGTGAGGTGGTATCTAAATGTAGTCTTTATTTGCATTTCTCTGACAATCAGTGACCTGGAGCAATTTTTCATGTGTTTGTTAGCCTTTTGGATTTCTTCTGCAGTGAATGTTCTATTCATATCCTCTGCCCATTTTTGAATGGGGTCATTTGCTTTTTTGTTGCTAATTTTGCTGAGCTCTTTGTATATTTTGGTGATTGGTCTCTTGTCTGATATATGGGATGTGAAGATTTTCTCCCATTCTGTGAGGGGTCTCCTTCTTTGTGTGATAGTTTCTTTGGCTGTGCAGAAGCTTTTCAATTTGTTGTAGTCATATTGATTTCTTCCTGCTTTAGTCTTTCTTGCAATTGGGCTGATATCATTAAAGATGTCCTTGAGGTTTAGGTGGAAAAGTGTCCTACCAATATTTTCCTCTAAGTATTTGATAGTTTCTGGTCTAACATCCAGGTCATTGGTCCATTTGAAGTTGATTTTTGTTTCTTGTGAGATAAAGTTGTTCAATTTCATTCTTCTACATGTTTCAATCCAGTTTTCTGAGCACCATTTATTAAAGAGAGCTTCCTTTCTCCTTTTAATGCTTTGACCCCACTTATCAAAGATTAGATGTCTATAGGTGTGGGGCAAAGTATCTATTTTCTAAATGAACCTAACTTAGGCCTCTATAATACTGTAGGTTTGAAATATGTTGATATTTATAGTACTGCAGATAGTAAGTTATTCTCATAACTTTGCTACCCAATTATCAGTCATTTTTTTCCCACTGGTTTATTAATGCTGGAGATCCCTATTACTTTTCCTATCTAGAAATATTTATTGACCAATGCATGATAATACCCAACTCTGAAATTTTAGAAAGTAAAATATGCAATAAAGAACATGCTAATTACTATGTACTTCAACTCTGAATACAACATACTTTGTTTTTTAAAATATTTTATTTACTTTTTAATGAAAGGAATAGGAGAGAGAGAAAGAATCAGACATCACTCTGGTACATGTGCTGCAGGGAATTGAACTCAGGACCTCATGTTTGAGAGTCCAACACTTTATCCATTGTGCCACCTCTTGGACCACAATGCCACATACTTTGAATAAGAGAAGTTGCTCAAATGCACTATAATAACATTCTTTTTTTCCCACCCGAAATGGAATTAAAGAGTTCTATGAGAAAGGAAACGTCTCACTCGAGTAACGGAGTAATGATGCTGAAGGGTTGACTTTCCACGCCTGACGTTTCTGGACACAGTCTGAAGTGAAGCATGCCGAGGTGGTACTCATTGCATTGCATAGGCTGGGATCAGCAGAGGCAGTATCAGTTGGTATGAACTGAGAACTGAGAGAAGCATGCTGGAAAGTGAGCCCCCACCCTAGAGGTTCCTGGACTGGGGGAAATTTGGGCTTTATAGAGAAAGCAGGAGGTTCCTGCTGTCTTAGGGTTTAAGAAGGCAATAGATAGTTATTACTATAACCAAATTATTTGGCAGTTGGGTTGACTCTGAAAATCCCATTGTTAGGTTAGGATTTGCTGTATCATACACGATCTCACCATAACTTATCCTTTGATGTTATTTATATATTTCTGTATCTTATAAACTAATGCCACCGGTTGCTTCTGCTCTCCTGGTATAAGTATTTAGGAGAGTCAACAGTTCAAAGATTCAGCCTATGGTATGTGCATTAAAAAGTTTGAGACATTCATTTAATCTTTCCCCTTTATTATTAATTAAATAGTGATTTATATGACTACAAGTTAATAGGACTGTACATAAACACCATTCCCACTACCAAAAGACTGTGTCCTATCCCATCCCCCCTCTTCCACCACTGAAGCTGAGCATCACCCTCACCCTCCACCCAGAGACTTTTACTTTGGTACCCTACCCAAAATCAGTCAGATTCTGCTTTGAGTTTCCCTTTCTCTTCTTCTTTCTCAACTTGTGTTTATGAGTGAGATGATCCAATTCTCATCTTTGTTTTTCTGACTTAGCTCACTTAACTTAATTCCTTCTAGCTCCATCCATGATAGGTCAGAGAAGGTGGGTTCATTGTTCTTAACAGCTGTGTAGTATCCCATTGTGTATATATACCACAGCTTTCTTAGCCATTCATCTGTTGTTGGGCACCTGGGTTGCTTCCAGGTTTCGTGCATCCCGTGAGTATCCATTCATTGGGGAAACTGACGATCCTTTCTAGCCAACTGAATCCACATGGATCCCAGTCACTTTCAAAGCCAGCAATAAGCAGCTCCTGACAGCTTTCAACCTGACCTGTTGACTGGCTACGGAAGAAGGGCAAACGCTAGAAGAAGAAGCTATTACAAATTATGCTGCTATGAACATATGTGTACAATTATCTTTTTGGTTGGGTCTTGTGGAGTCCTTGGGGTATATTCTCAGGAGAGGAATTACTGGGTCATAAGGAAGGTCCATGTCTAGCATTGTGAGAGTTCTCCAGACTGCTCTCCATAGAGACTGGACCAATTTACATCCCCACAAGCAGTGCAGAAGGGTTCCTTTGTCCCCATAGCCTCTTCAGCATTTGTTGCTGCTGTCCTTTTTGATGTATGCCATTCTCACAGGGGTGAGGTGGTATCTAAATGTAGTCTTTATTTGTATTTCTCTGACAATCATGAACTTGTCTTTGTGCACTCCTGGCCTCCACTCCATGTTATCTCCGTACACCAACTCCCAGTGGCAAGATTAAGGTCCAACACACCTAACTATGGCAGTCATATTCATTTATAACCCATGTTTTCTCTTACCTGCACCTCTCTTACTGATCATGACTCCCAAATTATATCCCTGCACATTAATCTCACCTCTCCATCTTTGCTTAGGTTATGTTTATGCTTGTAGCAAGTCTCACTCCCATCAGCAATGTCATAGTGGGCTATTTTGCCTGACCCTTGTAAGTATTAGTCCTTTACATTTTAGCC
Organism: Erinaceus europaeus; assembly: GCF_950295315.1. Classification (NCBI taxonomy): domain Eukaryota; kingdom Metazoa; phylum Chordata; class Mammalia; order Eulipotyphla; family Erinaceidae; genus Erinaceus; species Erinaceus europaeus. Next base: position 127,468,052 of record NC_080162.1, read on the forward strand.
ATGCTGAGGAGTGTGTCCTGATGGCTCATTGTGTTAATATTATTATTATTGTCTTAATTTGCTCTTATTTTCAGATGACTGGTGACCATCTTTTCATATGTTTACCAGTCTGACATTCTTTTTTGTGAAGTGCTTTTTTAGGTTTTCTTTAAATTTGGAACTATAGTAGCCAGATAATATTCATGAAGGATTATGTTGGTGGATGATAATATTGCTTGAAGAACCTTTTTTTTTTTTGTAAAGAAGATAAAAGCAAGCTTTAATCAGGGGGAATATTTAGGAGTAGCAGACTCTCCACAACCAGTTAGGGGGCCTAGATGTAGAACCACCCTCTGGATAGACTGGGTGCACTTAAAAAAATCATTTATAAAATGAAAATATTGACAAGACCATAGGATAAGGGGTATAGTTCCACATAATTCCCACCAACAGAACTCTGTATCCAAACCCCTCCCCTGATAGCTTTCCTATTCTTTATCCCTCTGGGAGCATGGACACAGGATCATTATGGGGTGCAGAAGGTGGAAGGTCTGGCTTCTGTAATTGTTTCTCTGCTGTAAATGGGCATTGGTAGGTCAATCAATAATCACAGCCTGTCTCTGTCTTTCCCTAGCAATGCAGGACTCTGGAAAGGTAGGGTTCCATGATGCATTAGTGAGGTCGTTTGCCCGGGGAAGTCAGGTTGGCACCATGGCAGCATCTGTAACTTGGTAACTGAAAAAGCATTCAGATATAAAGCAGAACAAATTGTTTAATAAGCAGGAAACTGAAAGCAAGAATATAGCAGATGAAATTCAGGGTCTCCATTTTGGAAAAAAACTAGTAGGTCTATTTTAGGTATATTGCAAGTGGCTCATGACTTTACTAGTAATTTTTGCCTGAGCCCAACAGTTAACAGGTAGGTGGACCAAAGGTATTATCTGGGGAGATGGTGTTAGGGTTGGGAATAGGACTAGAAAGCTAGATCAGGGCAGATAGGAACTCCCAAATATAGAAATAGTATATAAATATTGTTAACTGTAAACCCCATAGATTTTATCTGGGGCCTATATTCATTGCAGGAGCCTGTGTAACCTTTGCATTCCTATCGGTCTGAAGTGATATTATGTGGTCATGGCTAGGAACATTCTAGGCTGCACTAATTTCAGGATCCATCTTTCTCAAGTGGTAGAGTGTATTGACCCAACCTCCCTTCAGAGAATGGGGCTGTCCCTGTCACTGATGATCCTTATAGGGGGCAAGGTCCTACAGGGACCCATAAAAGGGGCACACTATGTTGTTCCTGATGGAGATGACCAGTGATAGTGGAGAGAAGGATCTGTTAAAAGTCTAGGGCCATCATTTCTGTGTAAGAATCTCAGGATTCCCTCACTAGGGCCCCAGATGATGGGGTGGCATGGTAGTAACCAAAAGAACCATCATTAAAATATGCCAGTCTCATGTGTCCTGGAGCTCTGCTTCCCCAGAGACCCACCCTACTAGGGATAGAGAGAGGCAGACTGGGAGTATGGATTGACCAGTCAACACCCATATTCAGCGGGGAAGCAATTACAGAAGCCAGACCTTCCACCTTCTGCAACCCACAACAACCCTGGGCCGATACTCCCAGAGGGATAGAGAATGGGAAAGCTATCAGGGGAGGGGATGGGATATGGAGATCGGGTGGGAATTGTGTGGAGTTGTACCCCTCCTATCCTACAGTTTTGTCAATGTCTCCTTTCCTAAATAAAAAAAAAAGAAAAAATATGCTAGTCTCTTGCCTTTATTTAGCTTTTGTAGTCCTTACTTTGTCTGACAAGGTTAGCTTTGGAATGATTCAGGGAAGCGAAATAGGAAGTATATGAGGAGGGTATCTATATCTAAGTAGAGACTATTAGATTAGGTACTTCGTGGTGTCTTTTTTATGTTTTTCTACTTGCTTGCTGCACTTATTGAGTCACTGCAAACTACTGTGCGCTTTTGCTTTAAGGTAGATATATTTCCCCTAACGTATGGATACATGTGTACACATATGCCCTATTTCATGGACCCTGGTCCATATATAGGTGCTGTGGCTTTGTTAAAAAGTGCACCACTCGAAATGGAATTCAGGAGTTCTATTAGCTAGGAAAGTTCTCACCAGAGTAATGAAGCTGGAGGGTTGAAATTCCGCACCTGACGTCTCTGGACACAGTCTGAAGTTAAACATGCTGAGGTACTACACTTGATCTTAGCCAAAAGGCCGAGAAGCAATAAACATGCTGAGGTACTGATTACTTGAAGAACTTTTTTTTTTTTTTTTTAATATGTAAGAGGAAAAGAGTACATGTGAAGAAAGTATTGCTCTAGCATTTATGGTGTTCTGTTTGTCTTTATAGAGTGCTAGGGATCCAACTCATTCTAGGCATGTTCTTGTTAACTGAACCACTTCCCTAGTCCCAAAAATGTCTTTGATATTGGGTCTTGTCATGGTAACTAAAGAGAATATTGAGATAGATAGATGTGCCTACATGGTGTAATGGGAAATATATAGAGAGCTCTATATGTTAACTCAGGAATTGTTTGGCTCAACAACCACAGCAAGGGTTTGGTAGACATTTATAACTTTTTCTCTCTGTAAATCTTGCAATAGGCTACTATTTTAAGAATTGTTTCTGTATTTTTTTAAGGCTATATTTCTTTTTTTCAGGAGTCCAATTTCTGCAGTCTCTTTTGCATATCTTTTATTATTTAGATCAGGTGTACTTTTGTACTGAGATATTTTTCTACTAGAAGTAAATTCAGTATCTTTGTCATCTTATCAAAAGTTCATATTTTTTGGTACATGTGGAGCTTTATCAAATCTCCTGTCTTCTAGTATTCTCTGCTTAATGTTACTATTTTTCCCTCCTTAGTAGTGGTCTCTCCCTTAAATTGCTATAGTTTATACTCTCTCTCTTTGTGAACTCACTGACTGTAGCCAATCAAGGGTTTTAGGCTCTTTAGTCATTGGCCTTTCATGCACCAGTGTTGTTGCAATAGTGGGTGCTTAATGATTGCTGACCTACATTGAGAGATTTGAGTGACGTTCAATATTTTCTTTTTTATTATTGATTTAATAATGATGGATAAGACCATAATGATAGGGTAAGAGGGTTACAGTTCCACACAATTTCCACCACCAGAATTCTGTATCCCATCCCCTCCATTGGAAGCTTTCCTCTTCTTTATCCCCCTGGGAGCATGGACCCAGGACCAGTATGTGGTGCAGAAGGTGGAAGGTCTGACTTCTCTAATTACTTCTCTGCTGGACATGGGCATTGGCAGGTCTATCCATACTCCCAGCCTGTTTCTGTCTTTCCCTAGTGTTTTCTATACTGGTGTTGCCTGAGAAGTATGCCTTCATGAGAGGCTATTAGGGCACCCCTGCAATTCCTGGTGGTGAAGTTGGGCAAGAAGCCACTGCCGGACAACGCACCCCCTAAACAACTAAGACAGTACAGATCTAAATTCGTGTTTAAAATGACATGTCTTTGTAACAAAAGTTTTTCTCCTTGTGTATTGAAGACCATGTTTATGTGTGTGTTTGAAGTTTGGTAAACATTATCTTTAAGGTTAGAAATGTAACTTTAAGGCTACATTCTTACCAGGCAAAGTTAAATGAAAAAAGTTTTCAACATAATTCTTATAAAGGTAAAATTAACTTACATTTAAAGTCTAAGGTAAAAATTAGTTAAAAATCTATATATTTTAACTAATTTGGTCTAAAAACCTGTGCACACCTAAGGTGTGTCTCCATCTTATACAGGTGAAACAAAAGGTAAAAAAAAAAAAGAAGTTATTGATATGTAAAGCTCTCAAATACCTTCTCAATTAGGAACGATAGATTCTCATGCCTGAGGCTCTAACAATGATTCTTTGCCTTACCACATTTTATTGCGCTTAAATTGGTTAAGCAGCCTTAAAATGAAATCTGAAAGACCTTCCAAATTTATAAAGATACTTAAACCAATTATAATCATTGAGTTATCAATTGTGGTAAACTTCTAACCTCCTATAAGTTTTGTTTCATAAGTAAGTGAATTGCAGCTGTCAAGTTCTCTACAGAAAAGCAGAATTCCAGCAGCTGACCTTCCTCATGCAACATTTCACCCCCTGGGATTTCTTCCGTGGACATCTACTTTGGACTGGCATTTCTATCGGACTTACTGGTACACCTCTTGGAAACTACAGAAGCTTCCCTTTATGCTGCTGGGTTTTTCAAAGACTGACTGCAGCCAGCTGCCTTGGGACTCTATAGGCAATAATCCCCCTCCTTGCTAGGTAATGCCCACAGAGGTAGGAAACGCCTGTCAAGGCAAGAAATTCCCCAGAGGCAAGAGAAGCCCATAGAGGCAGGAAATGTCCTTTAGCTTGATAAGCCTTGCCCACAGAGGCAAGAAATGCCCCCTCAGGCCTTTCCTTGGCATCACACTGGTTCTTGTTCCTCCATGTTTGCGCCAGTTTTTTTTTTTTTGAAAATGCCTGTACGATATAGGTTTCTGTTCACTCCACACTCCTGATACTATGGTCAATTAGTTAAAAAGAAAAGGGGGAATTGTTGGTATGCTTCTAGTTCTGCTTCTGAGATCCCTTCTGTTACATTGCTTGACATTGTGGTCTATTTACATGGTCATTCTGTTACATTGGTTTGGTCTCACTCCCCGCTTCAGGGAGATTTTGGTTTAGTCTTTGCTAGTTGGCACTTCTTCCTTCTCCCTTCCCCCTACCTACGTACTTCCTTGGTTCCTGACTCTTCCACCGGAGGAGAGAGAGGAAAGATAGAGAAGGAGAAGATTGTGATTAGAGATAGCTTAGATTGCGCTGTGTTCCACATCAATAAAGAAATACTGCTCTCCACTCAGCCATGAGTCCCTGGTCGTCTGTATCCTGCCCGCGAAGCTAGCCTGGTATACTGGTGCTCTGAACTTTGACTGACATTGGAGTGTGTTGAAAAATGTAGAAGTGTTGGAGACAAATTGCTTACTTTATAATTTTGCTCTGGAATTTTGGCTTGTGAACACAGACTGGTGACTGCTTATCTATATGAAGAGTTGTATTATCATGCAGATACTGGAAGAAAGCTTAAGATGCATATATGCATATATAAGACAGGAGAAGTAAAACCATCGGTTAACATTTACTGTTCCTGCTTAACAGTTTTAACATATGAAATGACTTGCTATCACAGGAGGCATTGGTGATTTAGTAGTAGAATTTTTGCCTCCCATGAGATGTATTGCTTTATTTCTGGAATGTTAAACATCTAGTTTGAGTATTTCCCCCGTTCCCCCAACAAAATGTGATAAATTTATTTAGGTGTAAGGCAGACTCAGAAAAAAAAAACGAAACACACAGGTCTTAGGCTGGCAGAATAGATTGGTTTTGGGTTGTTTTCCCTTTTGCATTTTATCCTTCTTTGACTTGGTTGAGACATGGCTGCTATCTGGAGAACCAGTACACAATTGAAATAAACCATATCGGCATCATAAGACTGGTTTATTTTGTATCTATCAGATGAACTTCAATTGAGGGAAGGGCAGAAGTATACAAATCTCAACTGAAAGCATTGATCTTTTTTTCTGCTTCTTTTGACTATTTGAAAATGCATTTTGATTTTGTTATGAAGAACATACAATGATTTCCCAGGTGCAGTCAGAGTCATAGAATGCTTGAGTTGCAAGAAACTGTACTATTCATTGAGTTCAGCTCCCTCACTATATTTAGGGAATCTGAGACATAAAAAAGATTTAATAACTTGTTCAAGTTCACATTTAAAAAAATTATTTATAAAAAGGAAACAATGACAAGACCATAGGATAAGAGGGGTACAACTCCACATAATTCCCATTACCAGAATTCCATATCCCATCCCCTCCCCTGATAGTTTCCCTATTCTTTATCTCTCTGGGAGTGTGGACCCAAGGTCATTATGGGGTACAGAAGGTGGAAGGTCTGGTTTTGTAACTGCTTCCCTGCTGAACGTGGGTGTTGGCAGGTGTATCCATACTCCCAACCTGTCTCTCTCATTCCCTAGTGTGGCAGGGCTCTGGGGAAGTGGGTCTCCAGGACACATTGGTGGGGTCATATGCCAAGGGAGGTATGTTGGCATCATATTAGCATCTGGAACCTGGTGGCTGAAAAATAGAGTTAACATATAAAGCCAAACACATTGTTGACTAATCATGAACCTAAAGGCTGGAATATTGTAGATGAAGATTTTGGGTCTCCATTTTGAAGACAGCTAGTAGGCCTATTTAAGGTATATTCCAAAAGGCCCATGACTATACTAGTTTTTTTCTTAGCCTGAGACCTGAGATGCATGTGGACCGGAAGTTATTGCATGGGAAGTTGATGCCATGGCTGGATAAAGGACTAGAAAACTGGATTAAGGAAGAGAGTAGCTCCCAAATATGGGAAAGGTGTATAAATAGTATTGACTATAGATCCCATTGATTTGATTTGGTTTGGGGCCCATATTCAGCTTAGGAGCTTATGTGACCTCTGCATCTCTGTAGGTCTGAGCTCACATTCTGTGGTCATGAGTAGGAACGTTCCAAGCTGCCCCAATTTCAGGACCCATCTTCTTCAGGTGCTAGATAGAGTATGTTATCCAGCCTCCCTTCAGAAGGTGGAACATTCTCTACCATTGTTGCTCCACATTGAGGGTAAGGTCCTATGGGGCCCCACAGAGGGGTCTATTGTGTTGTTCCTCATGGAGATGACCAGTGACAATGGAGAGAGGGATTTATTTGAGGTCTAGGCCTATCATGTCTGTGTGGGAATTTCAAGACTCCCCTGACTAGGGCCCTTGATGATGGGGAAGGTCACATTATTTATCCACAGCAGAGCTGCAACTGGAATCCAGGTTTCCCATCTTTGGTTAGGATGCTGTATCTGGCCCTTTGCTGCACCTAAGGGTGGAGAAGTGAGAAAAATTTTTACTAAACAACTGACATGTTATTTATTTATCTATAAGAGGTTAGATGCTGGTTTTCATAATAATGGTTTGTATTCTGATAAAGACAGAACTCCATGGAGCTGGAGAGGTATCTCAGTAGAGGAGAATTTGCCTTGCATGCAAAAAGTCCTGGGTTCAATCCCCAACACCATATCAGAACATCAAAGACAAAGACAGGGAGTAGACAGCACAATGGTTATGCAAAGAGAATTATACCTGAGGCTCCAAAGTCCCAGGTTCAATCCCCAGCACCACTGTAAGCCAGAACTGAGCAGTGTTCTGGTAAATAAAGAGAAAAAAAAAAAAGACAAAACAGGTAGAATTCCATAGAAGATAGAACAATGACTGCTTTGCTTTCACTTAAAAAAAAAAGACCAAAGTTGAGTAATACGAGCAGAAAGGGAAACACAAAGTAGAACTTGGACAGAGTTTGGTCTATTACACCAAATTAAGCGACTCAGGTAGAAGGGGAGGCTTTCAGGTCCTGGTGCATGATGGTGGAGGAGGACCTAGGCTGGGGTGAGAGTGTTTTGCAGAAAACTGAGAAAATTTTACACATGTACAAATGACTATATTTACTGGAAACCACTAACCCCCACATACAATAAAAAAAAAAGATAAAAGAAAGACCAGAATGCTTTCCAACTTAATTCTTTGAGACTAGTTCTTATCTTCACCTTTGGAGAGGAAAGAATACACAATGTGTACTTGTTATAGTACCTTAGTGAATACTCAACCAGTGCTGCTTTCGAGTGTTTAGTCGATGACAGTACAAACTGATAGTAATGCCAGGAATGAAAACTTGAGGGTGGTGATTACAAATGTATAACTTTGGGCTGTACTCTGGGTCTATTGAGTCATGATTTCAGTGGCTCTCACTGAGAAATGTGTGTTGTTAGGCTGGCTGGTGGTGGACCTGGTTGAGTGCACACTGTTGTCATGAGTGAGGATATAGCTAGGTTTTGGGTCCCCACCTGTAGGGGTGAAGCTTCACATGGAGCAGTGCTGCATTTGTGTGTCTCTCTCTCCTTCTCCCTAACCCCCCTCTCGTATGCTCTATCAAAAAGAAAGGGGAGGCCACCAGGAATGGTGGAGTCATCATGCAGGCATCAAACCCAAGCCATAACCCTGGTGGCATACACACTGACACATACACAAAGAAATATACAGTATTCACACATTCTGAGGTGATCTTTTAGTGTTGTGAAGTTTAAATCATGGTGTTAAGACCTTCTTTCTCATAGGTTCCTACAGCAGCAGACAAATGGTTCACAGATGGACGTGTAATCAGAAAATATCATAACTGTTTATATCTAAAATCATTAAGAAGGGAATTAACAGAAGCAAGAACACAGAATTTGTAGTGTCGCAAGTGACACTTTAGTGCAGGCACTTGCTTTATTTTCTTCAAGTATAGTATATTGCACTGTAATGCTTTTCAATGCTAGAGTTGGCATGAAAGTGTTGAATTTTATAAAATCATATGTTCATGAGCATATGTATTTATACAAGATGGAAAATGACATTGCCCAGCTATATGGTCAAGTCCTTTTTCAGGTATTTATTTCTTTATTTTTTGTTTTTCCTTTTTGTTGCCCTTGTTGTTTTATTGTTGTTGTAGTTATTATTGTTGTTGTTATTGATGCCATCATTGTTGGATAAGGCAGAGAGAAATGGAGAGAGGAGAGGGAGACAGAGAGGAGGAGAGAAACATAGACACCTGCAGACCTGCTTCACCACCTGTGAGGCAACTCCCCTGCAGGTGAGGAGCCAGTGCTCCAACCAGGATCCTTACAAGTCCTTGCACTTCATGATACCTGCACTTAACTTGCTGCACTACTGCCCGACTCCCTGTTTATTTTTAAAAAATTTTATTTTACTTGATAGAACAAAGAAAAATTGAGAGGGAGGGGAAATAGAGAGGGAAAAAGACACCTGCAGCCCTACTTCACTGCTTCTGAAGCTTTCCCCTGGCAGGTGGACCAGAGGCTTAAACCCAGGTCCTTGTACATGGTAATACATGTACCACCTGGCCCTTATGTTAGGTATTTATTATGTTAATATATAATTTTAATTTAGAGATGTGATTCATATTGGTTTATGTAGTCACCACTGGGATTTTACCACTCTGGGAGGACCTTTCCAGACAGGAAGATAGAGACAGAGATACAGAAGGAGAGAGTCAAACTTTCTCCAATGACGTGGGGACCAGACTCAAATCTGAGACACAAGATGACAGAACAGAGTCACTATGCAGGCGAACTATCATGATGATGTGTCCAGTACTTAAATAAGTAGATTTTGAGTAGATCAGGTTTTTTTTCCATTTTTTTTAAATTAAAAAAATTATTTATAAAATGGAAACACTGACAAAAACCATAGGATAAGAGGGGTACAACTCCACACAATTCCCACCATCAGAACTCCCATCCCATCCCCTCCCTTGATAGCTTTTCTATTCTTTAATCCTCTAGGAGTATGGACCCAAGGTCATTGTTGGATGCAGAAGATGAAGGTCTGGCTTCTGTAACTGCTTCCCCGCTGAACATGGGCATTGGCAGGTCGATCCATACTCCCAGCCTGTCTCTCTCATTCTTTAGTGAGGCGGGGCTCTGGGAAAGTGGGGCTCCAGGACACATTGGTGGTGTTGTCTGCCCAAGAAAGAACGGTTGGCATCATGTTAGCATCTGGAACCTGGTGGCTGAACAAAGAGTTAACATCTCAAGCCAAAAAAATTGTTGACTAATCATGAACCTAAAAGCTGGAAAACTTCCTATGAAGATATCTATCTTTCTCTCCCTGTCTCTGTCTTCCCCTCCTCTCCCCATTTCCCTCTGTCCTATCTAACAATGACGACACCAATAACAACAATAATAAAAAAGGACAACAAAAGGGGAAAAAGTGTGCAGAAGACTCTTGTTATGCAAAGTGAGAAACCATACACTTGTGTAAACAGATGTGTTATAATTCATTAACCCCTTCTCCATAAAATGAAAAAAAAAAAACTACGTGAGTTTCCAACATGATGGCTTATAGGGCTTAAAATCAAGAGTTCAACATTGGCCCTTATTTCAATTTGCAGCCTGCTGGACTTATTTGTGAGTTTTGGATTTGTCAGCTCTCACAATCTGAACTGATTTCTTTCCTTTTAAAAATTCTTTTAAAAATAATTTTTATTATATTTTTATTTACTATTGGATAGAAACAGAGAAAAATTAAGAGGAAAGGAGAAGATAGACAAAGAGACAGATACCTGCAGCCCTACTTTTCACTTGTGAAACTTTCCCCCTAAAGGTAGGAACCAGGGGCTTGAACCTGGGTAACACTGTAATGTGTGCACTTAGCCAGGTGGCTCCTGAACTGATTTCTTAAAACAATTCTGCTTCTTTCCAAGCATTTTTTGCTTTGTTTTGTTAATTGGTTCTGCTTCTCTGAAAACCTGGACTAATATAACACATCAAAACTTAACCTTTTATTTCTTTTGTAGAGCCAGGGGTCTCATATATGTGCAGTTTCACCACTCTGGACCACTTTTTCTTTCAGATATAATGAGGGAGACACAGCACTGGGGCCTTTGAGTATCAGTCCTTCCATGTGCTGCAGGAACCTAGACTGGGTCTTCAAGGCAAAGCAACTATCTTTCTTTTTTTATTAAAAATTTTTAATTATATTTATTTATTTATTGGATAGAGACAGCCAGAAATCAAGAGGGAAGGGGGGTGATAGTATAGGAGAGAGACAGAGAGACAGAGAGATATCTGCAGCCCTGCTTCACCACACGCAAAGCTCTCCCCCTGCAGGGGGAGAACCTATATCCTTGAGCCAGGGGCTCAAACCTATGTCCTTGCAAATCATGTGGGCTCAATCAGGTGTGACACCACCTGGCCCTGGCAACTATCTTTCCAGCCTTGAAATTTAACAGTACATCTTATCATTCATTATTTTTAATTTTATTTATAAAAAGGAAACACTGACAAAACCATAAGATAAAAGGGGTACAACTCCACACAATTCCCACCATCAGAACTCCATATTCCATCCCCTCCCTTGATAGCTCTCCTATTCTTTAACCCTCTGGGAGTATGGTCATTGTGGGATGCAGAAGGTGGAAGGTCTGGCTTCTGTAATTGATTCCCTGCTAAAGATGGACGTTGACAGGTCGATCTATACTCCCAGCCTGCCTTTCTCTTTCCCTAGTGGGGCAGTGTTCTAGGGAATTGAAGCTCCAGGACACATTGGTGGTGTTGTCTGTCCAGGTTAAGTCTGATTGGCATGATGCACAGCCCAAAAAACTATCACACAAACAAAGAGACCCCTTCATTACTTAATTTTTAAATTGCCACCAGTGTTATCATTAGGACACTATGCTTGCATGATGAATCCACTGTTCCCCATAGCCATTTTTCCTTTTTTTTTTATAATAAGTTAATAGGAATGCATATTAACATCATTCCTGCCACCAGACATCTGTGTCCCTACCCCACTCCCCTATAGTGGAGCTGAAAATCTACCCTCACCCTCCACCAAAAGTTTTTTACTTTGGTGCAACAGTCCAAACTCAGTTAATTTCTGCTTTGTGTTTCCTTTTCTGTTCTTTCTCAGTTTCTGTTTATGAGTGGGATCATCCCACACTCATCTTTGTTTTTCTGACTTAGCTCACTTAACATAATTCCTTCTAGCTCCATCCAGGATGGGTTGGAGAAGGTGGGTTCATTATTCTTAATAGCTGGGTAGTATTCCATTGTGTATATATACTATAACCTTCTCAGTCATTCATCTGTTGTTGGGCACCTGGGTCGCTCCCAGATTTTGGCTCTATGAATTGTGCTGCTATGAACATTGGTATACAGATATCATTTTGATGAGTGTGCTTGACTTCTTAGGATATATCCCTTGGAGAGGAATTATTGAGTCATAAAGAAGTTTCATTTCTAGCCTTCTGAGAGTTCTTTTTTTTTGTTTTCTTTTAACTTGAGGGGACAGAGAAAAATTGAGAGGGAAGGGGAGAAGAGAGATACCTGCAGCCCTGCTTCACTACTTGTGAAGCTTCCTCCCTACAGAAGGGGGTTGAAACTATGTCCTTGCTCATGGCAACATGTACACTCTACTGGGTCTACCACCACTCATTCCTCAAATACTTTTATCTGTATATTAAAAACATAGGAAAAGAATGTTCTTACCTACTTGAAAGTCTAGCATGTCAGTGTTTTTTTTACTGTTTCTGTTTTTTTGCTTCCAGGGTTATTGCTACTGGGGCTCGGTGCCTACACTACAAATCCACTGCTTCTGGAGGGCATTTCCCCCCATTTCTGTTGCTCTTGTTGCTATTATTGCTCTTGTTGTTGTGGGATAGAACAGAAAAATTGAGTGAGAAGAGGAAGACAGAGAGGAGGAGAGAAAGATAGACACCTATAGATTTGCTTCACTGCTTATGAAGTGACACCCCCCCCCCCACAAGTGGGGAGCCAGGGGCTGGAACCAGGATCTTTGGGCTGGTCCTTATGCTTTGTATCATGTGTGCTTAACCTGAAGCACTACTGCCCATACCCCTGTTGTTTTGTTTTTATTTTTACAGACTTATATACACAATCATAGTATTTCTTTTTTTATTTCTTTATTGGGGAATTAATGTTTTACATTTGAAAGTAAATATAATAATTTGTATATGCTTAACATTTTACAGTTTTCCATATAACAATACAACCTCTATCATCCTTTATGGACCTGTATTCTCCCCCCACCCCCAACCCAACCCAGAGTCTCTTACTTTGGTGCAACATGCCAATTCCAGTTCAGGTTCTACCTGTGTTTTCTCTTCTGGTCATGTTTTTCAACTTCTGCCTGAGAGTGAGATCATCCCATATTCATCCTTCTGTTTCTGACTTATTTCACTTAACATGAATTTTTCAAGGTCCATCCAAGATCAGCTGAAAATGGTGAAGTCACCATTTTTTTTTTTTTGAGTAGTATTCCATTGTGTATATAGACCACAACTTGCTCAGCCACTCATCTGTTGTTGGCCACCTGGGTTGCTTCCAGGTTTTGGCTATTACAAATTGTGCTACCAAGAACATATGTCTACACGGATCTTTTTGGATGGGTGTGTTGGGTTCCTTAGGATATATCCCCAGGAGAGGAATTGCAGGATCATAGGGTAGGCCCATTTCTACCCTTTTGAGAGTTCTTTCTCCAGACAGAAATGTTCTCCACAGAGGTTGGACCAATTAATGTTCCCACCAGCAGTGCAGGAGGGTTCCTTTGTCCCCACAACCTCTCCAGAATTTGCTGCTGTTACCTTTTCTGATGTATGACATTCTCACAGGAGTGAAGTGGTATCTCACTGTTGTCTTTATTTGCATTTCTCTGGCAATCAAAGACTTTGAGCTTTTTTTCATATGTTTCTTGGCCTTTTGGATCTCTTCTGTGGTGAATATTCTGTCCATGTCCTCTCTCCATTTTTGAATGGAGTTATTTGTTTTCTTGTTGTTGAGTTTGGCAAACTCTATATATTTTGGTTATTAGCCTTTTGTCTGATGTATGGCATGTAAAGATCTTCTCCTACTCTGTGAGGGGTCTCTTGGTTTTGGTAGTGGTTTCTTTTGCTGTGAAGAAGCTTTTTAATTTGATGTAGTCCCATAGGTTTATGTTTGCCTTAGTCTGCTTTGTAATTGGATTCGTTTCATTGAAGACGTCTTTAAAATTGATGCAGAAAAGAGTTCTGTCAATATTTTCCTTTAAGTATTTGATAGTTTGTGGTCTAACATCCAGGCCTTGATACACTTGGAATTTACTTTTGTATTTGGTAAAATGTGGTTCAGTTTCATTCCTCTGCATGTTTGAACCCAATTTTTTTCAACACCATTTGTTATAGAGACTCCTCTCTCCTCATTTAATAGTATGGGCACCTTTGTCAAAGATTAGATATCCATAGCTGTGGGGGCTTACTTCTGGACTCTCAGTTCTATTGCACTGGTCAGTGTGTCTATTCCTGTCCTAGTACAAAGTAGTTTCTATCAAAATGGCCTTATAATGCAATTTGAAATCTGGGAGTGTGATGCCTCCAGTTCTTTTCTTTTTTCTCAAGATTGTTTTGACAATTCTAGGTCTTTTCTGGTTCCAGATAAACATTTGTAGCATTTATCCTATTCTCCTAAAAAATGTGCTTGGGATCTTGATGGGGATAGCATTAAATTTGTATATGGCTCTGGGTAGTACATTCATTTTGATTATGTTAATTCTCCCAACCCATGAACATGGAATATCTTTCCACTTCTTTGAGTCTTTTTCAATTTCCTTGAGTAGTGACTCATACCATTTAGTGTACAAATCTTTCACTTTTTTGGTTAGGCTTACTCCTAGATATTTTATTGTTTTTGTTGCTATAGTAAAAGGAATTGATTTCTGGATTTCAACTTCTTCTATCTTAGTGTTTGCATGGAGGAATGCCACTGACTTTTGAATGTTAATTTTGTAGCCTGACACCTTACTGTATTGCCTGATGATTTCCAAAAGCTTCTTGCTGGTTTCCTTAGGTTTTTCTATGTACACTATCATGTCATCTGCAAATACGGAGAGTTTGACTTCTTCTCTTCCAATCTGTATCCCTTTAATTCCTTGCTCCTGCCTGATTGCTATGGCAAGAACTTCCAACACTATGCTGAATAATAATGGTGATAGTGGGCACCCCTGTCTAGTACCTGATCTGAGGGGAAATAGTTCCAGTTTTTCACCATTGAGTATGATGTTGGCTGTAGGTTTGCTATATATAGACTCCACTATCTTCAGGAATTTTCCGTCTATTCCCATTTCTGTATTGTTTTGATCATAAAGGGATGTTGTATTTTGGCTTTCTCTGCATCTATTTTTATGACTATGTGGTTTTTGGTCTTGCTTTTTTGATGTGCTGGATCACATTGATTGATTTACATACATTAAACCAACCTTGCATGCCTGGGATAAACCCCACTTGGTCATGATGAACAATCTTTTTAATATACTTGTGTATCCGGTTGGCTAGAATTTTGTTCAATATTTTCACATCTATGTTCATCAGAGATATTGGTCTGTAGTTTTCTTTTTTGGTTGTGTCCTGTCTGCTTTTGGTATCAAAGTGATGTTGACTTCATAGAAGCTGGAAAGGGAGTATTCCAGTGTCTTCAGTCTTCTGGAAGACTTTTAAAAGTAGAGGTACTAGTTTTTCTTTGAAGGTTTTGTAGAATTCATTTGTAAAACCATCTGGTCCAGGACTTTTATTCTTGGGAAGGTTTTTGATAACTGTCTCAATTTCATTAGCTGTGATGGGCCTGTTCATGTTATCTACTTCCTCTTTACTTAATTTTGAAAGTTTGTAGGTATCCAGGAAATCATCCATTTCTTCCAGGTTCTCTAGCTTGGTGGCATAGAGTTGTTGATAGAAGTCTCATATGATATGTTGAATTTCGGTGGTGTCTGTTGTGATATCTCCTCTTTCATTTATGATCCAATTTATTTGGGTCTTCTCCCTTTTTTGTTTTGTGACTCTGGCTAAAGCTTTGTCGATTTTGTTCACTCTTTCGAAGAACCAACATTTACTTTTGTTGATCTTTTGCATGATTTTCTTATTTCCAGTGATATTTATTTCTGCTATAACTTTAGTGATTTCTGTCCTTCTGGTTGCTTTAGAGTTCCTTTGTTCTTCTTTTTCTAGGTCTTTAAGATTTGCAATCAGGCTGTTTATTTGTGCTTTTTCTTGTTTCCTAATGTGTGCTTGTATGGCTAAGAACTTCCCTCTCAGTACTGCCTTAGCTGTGTCCCAAATATTTTGATAGCTTGTGTCTTCATCATTGAACTCTTGAAACATTTTGATTTCTTCCTTTATTTCCTCTTTGACCCAGAAGTTGTTAAGAAATGTACTGTTGAGCTCCCACATTTTGGGACTATTACTAATCTTTTGTTGATTGTTAAGTGTTAGTTTAATTCCACTGTGGTCTGAGAAGATGCTTGGGATGATTTCAATGCTCTTCAACTTGCTGGTACTGTCTTTGTGGCTTAACATATGGTCTATTCTTGAGAATGACCTATGTAGACTTGAGTAAAATGTGCATTCCAGTTTCTTGGGTTGAATCACTCTGAAAATGTCCAATAGTTCTAGTTTATCTATCTCCTCATTTAGCTCCCTCATGTCTTTATTGATTTTATGCCTGAATGATCTGTAAATTTGAGAGAGTAGGGGTGTTGAAGTCCCCTACTATGACTGTGTGGCTGTTAATATATTGCTGTAGCTCTTTAAGTAGATGTTTGATATATTTAGATGGCTTCTCATTGGGTGCATAGATGTTAATAACTGTTAAGTCCTCTTGATTGACTGATCCTCTGAGCATTTTGTAGTGCCCATATGTGTCTTTAAAAATTTTTATTTATTTTAAAGTCTATGGTGTCATGTATGAGAATAGCTGTTCCTGCCATTTTTTGTGGGTCGTTGGCTTGTATGATAGTTTTCCATCCTTTCACTTTGAGTCTGTGTTTATCTTGTTGAGGTTGGTGGGTTTCCTGTCAACAGAATATTGTTGGGTTGTATTTTCTGATCCATCTTTATACTCTGTGTCTTTTAGTAGGTAAATTCAGGCCATTGACATTTATTGATATCAAAGATTGAGGATATTTTAATGCCATTCTTGTAGAGTTTTAGAGTGTTCTGATATATGGCATATTTATGGTGGTCTGTTTATAGGAGACATTTCAGAACTTCTTTCAGGGAAGCCTTGGTGATAGTTGATTCTTCTTATTGTTGCCTGTCTGAGAAGGTTTGTTTTCTGTCTTTTTTTTGAATTTTTTATTTATAAAATGGTAACATTTACAAAACCATAGGATAAGAGGTTTTTATACCTCCATCTAGTCTGAATGACAGTCTAACAGGATACAGTAGTCTTGGTTGAAAGCCTTTCTCATTGAGCATTCGATAGATACCTTGCCATTCTCTTCTGGCCTGTAGTGTTTGTGTGGTGAAGTCTGCTGCTAATCTTATGGGTTTTCCTCTGTAGATGACTCTTTGTTTTTCTCTTGCAGCCTTCAGGATCCTTTCTTTATCCTTATTCCTTTCCATTCTAAATATGATGTGTCTTGGTGTCTTTAAGTCTGTGTTAATTCTGTTTGGAACCCTCTTGGCTTCTTGAACCTTTATGTCTTTGTTGTTGTCTAGACTAGAGAATTTCTCAGCTATTATGTTCTAAAGAATGCTTCTTTCCCTCCCTTTCTTTCTTCCTCTGGTAAGTCAATAATACATATATCATTTCTTTAGAAGTCACTCCATAGGTCTCTGTTGTTGTTTTCAATATCTATTAATCTCTTTTTTAGATCTCTTACTTCTTTGTTAGTTGTCTCTAATTCGTCCTCGATCTTGCTAATTTTGTTTTCAGCCTCATTTATTTTATTCTCTCTCCCCTGTACTGTTTTCTGGAGTTTGTCTCTTTTGTTACCCTGATCTGATACTGTTCTAGCTTGTTCAGCTAGTTGTATTCTTAGCTCAGATATTTCAGCTTTCAGCTCTCTAATAACCTTGAGATAATTAGTGTTTTCTTCCAGAGTCTCACTGGTTGTTTCTGCATTTCTGATGACAATTCTTTCAAACTCTTTACTCACTCCTGTGATTATTTCCTTAACTAGTGTTTGGATGTTGACCTCATTATTCTGTGCTTCAACCTTTGGAGGGGGGGCTTTTAGCTGGACTCTTGTCCTGGTTCATTTCTCTAATATTTCTTCTTGTTGGTTTAACCATTTTATATAGTATGTTATGAGGTCCTTCTCCCAGTACTTTTCAAATTACTGATTACTCTTGCCTGAATTCACTTGTGTCTAAGTAAGGTACTTAAAGGTTTCACAGTTTTGGAAATTGACAATTGTTTCAATATTATTTTACTCCCTGATTAGGAGCTTAGTGATTTAAAAGCCTCATTTTTTCTTTTTCTTCCCTGTAGGCTATGGTAGTCTGAGGGCTTTTAAACTATAAGTAGGCTTCTTAGCTTAATCACTGACTCCTGACCAAGAGATAAGCAGAGTGGTGGAGAGATAATCCAGTGGTTATGCAAAGAGAGACTCACAGCCCCACTGCTAGGCTACCCAGCTATAGATCTTCTCCTGAGTTTCCTAGTTAGTTCTCTGTCCTCTGGTATCAGCACAGGGCCTCCCCACTGCTGCTCCAGATTCTGAGGGCAGTAGCAATGGAGACTCACAGTTGCATTTTGTGAGTCTTAGAGGAGTCCTCTCCTCCCTTCAGCCATCTTTTTGTTGGTGAAACAGACTGGAGGTGGTGTCTCAATTGGTAAACTGTCGGACTGTTAGCAGCCACTTAATCTCTCCCTAGGCTCCTCTCTTTCCACGAGCCACATGTGTTTGCACTCACTGGTGATTTGGTGGGTTCCTGAAGTTGTTCTAGTCCTTTTTTGTTGCAGTTCTAGGTGGTCTCCTTTGGCATTCTGGTGATTTGGTGGGTTCCTGAATTTGTTCCAGTCCTGTCTTGTTGTGGGCCCAGCTGGTCTCCTTTGGTATTCCTAGTTGACTCAGGAGAGGAGAGATACACAGCTGCTGCTGTTCCATAGCCCCACCTCTGGAAGTCTCCAATTATTGTATTTCAGTTAGCTTATAATCAGAGATGAGTAGCATAGAAGATAATGGAATCTTAACAACAATTTTAACTGAAACATTTGCATAGCTGATCCATAACAAATGTATATAACTGCATAAGTAAACCAGGGATGGCTTTCTTCAACTGGAGCTTATGTTTATGTGGAATGGAGACATCATTTCCAGGTCTGAATTCCAATGCATTAACTACCCAAATACACAGAGTGGAAAAACCTTATTATTAAATTGAGTTGTCTACAAAAGTCTTAAAAATAATGTCAGATACTTTGTTTCCACTAAAAGATTAGATCTGATTAGTTTGTTTTGTTATCAAAATGATGCTTATTTATGTCTCTACTGTTACGTTTTGCAAATATATGCAATTTATTTCTATAGTAGTCCAAAGGCATAGTGTATAAATAAATGTAGATGTTGAAGTAGTTTGTTCAAGAGGAAATTACTGATGCTGGTTGAGTAAACATTACAATGAACAAGCACCTGGGTTCAAGGCACCTGTCCCGACCTGTTGTGAGGGAAGCTCTGAGAGTGGTGAAGTGGTGCTGCAAGTGTCTCTTCTCTATCTCCCTCTTGCCTTTTGATTACTCTCTGTCTCTATCCAATAAATAAAGACAACAGAAAAGATAATTTTTTGTTTGGGGTGATAATTTAAAAAATATGGGGTGGACTAAAGTGTAGTAAATGTATTCAAAATAATGGATGGATTAAAGGGTAGTAAATGAATGAAGCATGCCCCTATGTGGTGGGGGAATGAATGTTACAAGCCTTAGGTCACTACTTCTACTTCTTTAGGATGGAAGTAAGGAAGCAATCTGTGCCCAGCAGAAAAACCCAGAGGAGTAAAGGAAGACTGAGGGAACTTATGCCAACTGGAACCTTTCCAGTAGGCTAATACCCCTCTTCTTGTAGACATACCATGAGACTCAGAGAAGAGGAGGGGAGGGTAGGAACTTGGAAGCCTATCAGGAAATACAGGAAATTTAATTTTAAAATTAGAGAAAGTTTTTATTTAATAGGATTAAAGAGAACATTGGGTAAGTACTGTTTAGAAATATAAAAATGTACACAGAATGGCAGTCTGCCAATCACCAATAGTAAGTACTCTCTCTTTCCCCTTATCTAGGATGGTCCTATATATATATATAATTTCAATGGAAAAATATATATTCCATTGAAATACTAAACTGCTTGGCTAGCTGATTCCTTTTCAAACATACTTTCAAATTAAAAAGAAATATGATTGCCATGAAGTTTTTTCTCTCTCTAGAATATAACTTTCATTTCAACTATTGAGGTCTGGTAAGTTTGAAGTCAAACTTGTCTTTTTTAGTTTGGCCAGTGTGTTCACTAAAGAAAAGGAAACTGAAGCACAAAGCAGATAGGAATGGAAGATAGTTCTATTTTCTTCTTTAACTTCTAATATCAGAATAATCCCACTGATGAATAGACTTGATAAGGCTGATGTATGCAATGGAATTATTTAGAAGAACATTGAGAGGTATGAAGTTTTCAAAGAGCATATTGTATTTTATTGCATTTCATAATTCTCTTTCCTCTTGGAAAATATTTGATTGTTATGCCAGAAGTAGAGATGAGGGAGAAAAGCAAATTCCTTCCTTCCTACCTCTTTCTTTCTTTCTTTCTTTCTTTCTTTCTTTCTTTCTTTCTTTCTAAATTTCTTTATTGGGGAAATTAATGTTTTACATTTGACAGTAAATACAGTAGTTTGTATATGCATAACATTTCCTAGTTTTCCATATAACAATACAACCCCCATTAGGTCCTCTGTCATCCTTTTTGGACCTATATTATCCCCCCTACCCACCCCAGAGTCTTTTACTTTGGTGCAACATGCCAATTCCATTTCAGGTTCTACCTGTGTTTTCTCTTCTGGTCATGTTTTTCAACTTCTGCCTGAGAGTGAGATCATCCCATATTCATACTTCTGTTTTTGACTTATTTCACTTAACATGAAATTTTCAAGGTCCATCCAAGATCAGCCGAAAATGCTGAAGTCACCATTTTTTTTTTTACAGCTGAGTAGTATTCCATTATGTCTGTAGACCACAAGTTCCTCAGCCACTCACCTGTTGTTGGACACCTGGGTTGCTTCCAGGTTTTGGCTATTACAAATTGTGCTGCCAAGAACATATGTGTACACAGATCTTTTTGGATGGGTGTGTTGGGTTCCTTAGGATATATCCCCAGGAGAGGAATTGCAGGGTCATAGGGTAGGCCCATTTCTGCCCTTCTGAGAATTCTCCAGTCTGTTCTCCACAGAGGTTGGACCAATTAATGTTCCCACCAGCAGTGCAGGAGGGTTCCTTTGTCCCCACAACCCCTCCAGCACTTGCTGCTGTTACCTTTTCTGATGAAGTGGTATCTCATTGTTGTCTTTACCTTCTTTCTTTCTTTTTTTTCCTTCCTTCCTTGTTTCTTAAGTTCCACCTATTAGTGAGATCATGTATTCATTTTCTTTCTTCTTTCTTTGTCTTTTTGATACAGGGTGAGAGACATATAGGGAGGGAAGGAGAAAGAGGGAGAGAGAGAGAGAAAGAGAGAGGAGAAAAGAGGAGCGGATAGGGACATTGTAGCATTGTTGTATTAATCGTGAAGCATCTTATTGATTATGCATATAGGGACCAGGGGCTTGCACCCAGGTCACTGAGTAGGGTAATGTGTGTGATATCCTGGGTGTTCCACTGCCTAGAAGACTCCCTACTTTTGCTTAGCAGTGATTTACAGTGATATACTTTCCTACCCACATTATGTGTATGTCATTTTCTTCACCCATTACTAAAATGTTTGTGTTTATATCTAGCAGATGGAGTTATTCAAGTCAAAGATCATACTGCTCCAAGGCTTTTCCTGCTTCCTTCTCAAAGTCTGTTTCTGGTTCTCTCAATGACTACAGGAAGAGGGATTTTACTAAGAATGAAATTGGTTGATCCTTTTATCTTGGATTTCCCAATTCCAAGAACTGTGAGAAATAAATTTCTATTGCTAAAGTCACCTAATCTATGATGTTCTTTAAGATAACCTGAGAAAGCTAAGATACTCTCTGACCACAAAAATACAAAATGTTCAAATTACCCTGAGAAATTTCTGGATTCCAATTAACCATCCAATGGTAGTATTGCTAACACTGCATTTGTTTTTACATTTTGGGAGTAAATATCCCTTTAGGATGAGGGAAGACAAAAATAAGATGTAATATGAGGTAATTTTATACAAGTAATTACTTTTTCCTTGCAAAGGAACCATATGTTTGCTTTATAAAATTTAATGCAGAGGAGAAAGAGAAAGAAAGAATACCACATTATTCTTTGAGAAAAACATTGTTAGCATTTTATTGTGTTTTTTCCAGCCTTTTTCCCATGCATTATGATATCTGTTTTCACATATCTGTTTTCTTCTTTAATTCTTAGCATACTATGGTCACTCATTAACTATACTACCTTCCTGTTGTAGTTGCTTAGAGTTGTAGTTTTACTAACACTTTAATTTAATACTCAGTGATTATTCAGTCAGCAGTTAATTTCATTTATTGACATTAACACATTTTTATATATCCATTATTTTTAAAATTATTATTATTTTTTAAAAAATATTTTATCTCATATTCCCCTTATTATTTCATGTTTCTCCTTGTTACATTCTATTCATTCTTTAATGTCCTTTTAGAGAGTATATACAAGTCAACACTCTTGGTCTTTTATGCCTGTGAAAAGACTTTTGTTTTGCATCCTATTTAAATAATAGTTTAATTGGGTATAAAATTATAGATTGAAAGTTATTTTCCCTTACTATGTTGTGGTTCCCACTGCACTCTCTGTCATTGATGTTTGGAGGTTCTCTTGAGTTGTCATCTAGTTATTTCTCACTTGCATTTAAAGTATTTTCTCAAAGGACTTTTTGCCCTAAGTGTACTGACAATATGGATTTATTTTTATTTATCATGTGGCATTATTACTCTGAGACTTCACTTATCTCTTTGGCTTAATAATGTTCCACAGGAATCATTTCAGATATTCTGTCACTAACAGTTTCGTTATTTTATATTTAGTCATCTCCTACTAGTTAAATAATATTAGAGACTAACATTCTTTATTCTCTTAATTTTACCTTTTTGTTGTTTATTGTTCCTGAGTGTCACTGATCCTATACAAGTGTTTTAAGATGAAAAAATAGAGTCAGAGACAGAAAGATAAAGGTTAAAGGGGAAAGATACCACAGCACCAAAGATCCCCACAAACTTAAATCTGTGCTACATAGATGCCAAAGTTAGGTTCCCTTCCAGATGAACTCTCTTGCTAGTCTACCTCTCCTAATTTTAAGAAACTTTTTTTTTTCTGCATTCCATTTCAGGTGATTGCCTCAGAACTATCTTCTAAATAATTAATTGTCTCAACAGCTAAAACCAGATCAGTTTGTTTTTCATTTCTTGCTTTAGTAATCATAATTTATTTTAGACCCAGTTAGTTCTTTTATATAGCTTCTTGTTTTTGTTTGATTTCTGTCTACTTACTGATTCTTTGCTTTTTTAAAAAACTTTTTAATATTTATTTATTTTCCCTTTTTTGCCCTTGTTGTCATTTGTTGTTGTTGTTATTATTGTTACTGATGTTGTCATTGTTGGATAGTACAGAGAGAAATGGAAAGAGGAGGGGAAGACAGAGAGGGAGAGAGAAAGACACCTGCAGACCTGCTTCATTGCCTGGAAGTGACGCCCCTGCAGGTAGGGAGCCAGGGGCTTGAACGGGGATCCTTATGCAGGTCCTTATGCTTTGCTCCATGTGCACTTAACCTGCTGTGCTACCACCTGATTCCCAATTCTTTGCTTTTTAACAGGAATGACAAGTTTAACATACTTATTTTTCTTTTCTTTTTAATTTTTTTATTTATAAAAAGGAAATATTGACAAAACCATAGGATAAGAGGGGTACAACCTCACACAGTTCCCACCACCAGACCTCCGTATCCCATCCCCTCCACTGATAGCTTTCCTATTCTTTAACCCTCTGGGAGTATGGACCCAAGATCATTGTGGGATGCAGAAGGTGGAAGGTCTGGCTTCTGTAATTGCTTCCCTGATGGACATGAGCATTGGCAGATCCATCCATACTCCCAGCCTGTCTCTCTCTTTCCCTAGTAGGGAAGGGCTCTGGGGAAGAGGAGCTCCAGGACACATTGGTGGGGTTGTCTGTCTAGGGAAGTCTGGTTGGCATCCTGCTAGCATCTGGAACCTGGTGGCTGAAAAGACAGTTAACATACAAAGCCAAACAAATTGTTGAACAGTCATGGACCTAAAGGCTGGAATAGTGCAGATGAAGTGTTCAGGGGTCCTCCATTTTGTAGCTATCTAGTAGGCATATTTTAGTTATATTTCAAAGGGCTTGTAGCGGTACTCGTTTTTGTTTTTGTTTTTGTTTTTGTTTTCCCTGAGCCTGAAATCTGATATGCAGGTGGATCCAAGTTATTGTCTGGGGAGATGATGTCATGGATAGAAAAAGTACCAGAAAGCTGGATCAGGGAACAGAGTAGCTCCCAAATATGGGAAAGGTGTATAAATATTGTTGATTGTAAACCCCATCAATTTGATCTGATCTGGGGCCCATATTCAGCTTAGGAGCCTATGTGACCTCTGCATCCCTGTATATCTGAGCTCACATTCTGTGGTCATGAGTAGGAACATTCCATGCTGCCCCAGTATCGACCCATCTTCCTCAGGTGTAGCATAGAGTATGTTGTCCAGCCTCCCTTCAGAGGATGGAACATTCTCTACCATTGCTGATCCACTTATTTTTCTTTTTAAATGTGCTTAATTTTATAGTCTTTGCTATATAAACATATTCCTATTTAAGTAAATTTATATTAAAATTATTTATTTGACATTTTGGCATTGTATTTCTTTGATTTTTGAAAGTATTTATAGTTCTATTAATTTTGAATGGATAAAGTTTTTAAATTTATTATATTATATTATTTAAAAATTACCTTTATTTATTGGATAGAGACAGCCAGGAATCAAGAGGAATGGGGAGATAGAGAAAGAGACAGAGAGACACCCACTGCCCTGCTTCACCAGTTGTGAAGCTTTCCCCTTGCAGGTGGGGACTGGGGGCTTGAACCCAGGTTCTTGCACATTGTTACATGTGTGTTCAACCATGTGTGACAACACTTGACCCTGAGTGGATGATATTTTAATTTTATTTGCATCTTTTTAGTTCTCTTGCAGGTTCCTTAACTTATATCATTGAGTTCACAAAGTGGGCCAGGTTCCATAAAGTCATTAGGGGTTCTTTTTGATCATTTTGGTAACTAGACCTTTTTGTTGATCTCTCAGATTTCACTACTCTGGGATGACTTTTTACAATAGAGACAGAGAGACAGGGAGGGAGGGATGCAGTGAAGGTATGGGGGTTGAAGGTGGGCTGGATTTGAGCCTGGGTCAAACACATAGGAAAGCAGTATACTACCTATACTAGCTAGTCTGCCAATGCCAGTTGTAGGGATTTTTCTTTCAAAGAGTGTGGTGGATAGAACTATTTCATCCAAAGAAGATATGCTAAAATTTTAACCCTATTGCTTGTAGATGAAACATGAAAATAAAGTCATAGATGAGTTTGGCCCTAACCTAGTGAGAGGAATATTTATATACAGATACACACTCATGAGATGCCAGAGTGAAGACAGAAGCAGAAATTGTAGATGCTGCAGTAAACCAAGGAGCACCAGCAGCACCAGGAGCTGGGTGAAACAAGGAAACATGCTTCCTCAGAACCTTCAGAGGGAGCCTGGCTCTGCTGATGTATAGTCTCTAAAACTGTGAGAGAACATCTGTTGTTTTAAGCCATCCAGCTTGTAACACTTGTTATGAAAATCGTAAGAAATGAATGGATTCGCTTCACAGGTGGTGAAGCAGGTCTGCAGGTATCTGTCTTTCTCTCCCCTCTCTGTCTTCCCCTCCTCTCTCCGTTTCTCTCTGTCCTGTCAAACAATGATGGCGGGGCCAGGTGGTGGCGCACCTGGTTGAGCCCATATGTTGTAATGTGCAAGGACCCAGGTTCAAGCCCCCGGTCCCCACCTGCAGGGGGAAAGCTTTGTGAGTGGTGAAGCAGGGTTGCAGGTGTCTTTCTGTCTCTTTCCCTCTCTGTCTCTCCCTTCCGCTCAATTTCTGACTATCTCTATCCAATAAATAAATAAAGATAATAAAAAAATTAAAAAAACCAAAAAACCCCCAAACAGTGATGGCAATAATAATAACTACAACAATAAAACAACAAGGGCAACAAAAGGGAATAAACAAGTAAATACTAAAAAAAAAAAAAAAAAAAAGAAAATAATGTCAGTGATGTGGTGGAATACTGTAATTTGAAGTGGTGCCTGCTTCCATCTGCTTCTCTGAACTCACATTAATTGAGATGCACATGTTGATTTGAGCTTATTTTTTTTTAACTTTCTCTGAAATAGAGAGGTTCACTAAAACTTCTAGCAGTTAGCTTTATAGTAAAAAGTAAAAATGCTTCTTTTGTAGCATTTTGGGTTATGTAAAACCTGCAGATTTATTAGGTTCTGAACAGTCACAGTGATGGGATAGGTAAAGGAGGGGAAGACTTAAAAAGCATAAGTGGTTGCCTTTAGACTATTCTCTAGTCATCAGCTTCCATGATAAGTGGATTCTGGGAGAAAACGGGCAGAGGAATGAACTAGGAAAGCAAGAGACCAAGAGGCAGGGGAAAATCAGAAAACCAGGAAACCAAGAGGCTTGTTTCCACCAGACATAGCCTTAAATCTCTTTAGTTCTTGTAATTTTTTGCAAGGTAATCTTGTGTGCTAATGATATCTGCTAATCACGCCCCTGTGGCCCAACCTTCCACTTTCTTTACAGGCATAATACATCATATATTCCCAACATTCCCCCACTTTTTGTATAAAACATGGACAGAGCTGCTAAGAGGGTTTATGGATATAAATGAATAGACCAATTTTGTGTGTTGCTAGGGTTTACTCCGCAAGCTCTGATCTTGCCCCAGAGGTGCAGATAAAATCTTTTTGTTAGCCTGGACACCTGTTGGTCTGTTTATCTGTGTTTAACCCCCCCAAACAGCTAAACACCACTCAGATCTAGGAACAGAAACCAGAAGAGGTAGCCATCTTTTCAGGTAGTTCCTTGGTGATGATCATGGTGTATCTAGGGTGTTGAAGTACTGCAATCAAAGCTTTGGCTCATCAAGTTCTTGTGAGGAGTTTGAAGAAAGTCTTTGCTGCTATGGCATGGATACAAATAACATCTGCAGGTGACAAAACTAAAAAACCTACCCTGGACCATAATTTAGTAATTTTATTGGCTTCAATCATAAAGCTGATAGATAAGTCAAGGAGAAATTTTAAAAGAAAAAGACTTAGATTATGTCCAGAAGGCCAGTTTCTTTTTTTGTTAATATTTATTTTTTAATTTATTCCCTTTTGTTGCCCTTGTTGTAGTTATTATTGTTGTCGTCGTTGTTGGATAGGACAGAGAGAAATGGAGAGAGGAGGGAAGACAGAGAGGTGGGGAGAAAGATAGACACTTGCAGACCTGCTTCACCAGCTGTGAAGCCATGCCCTGCAGGTAGGGAGCCTGGGTCTGGAACCCGGATCCTTATACCGGTCCTTGCACTTTGTGCCACGTGCGCTTAATCTGCTGTGCTACCGTCCGACACCTGCAGAAGACTAATTTCTAGGGTTTATTTTTGGGCATCTCATGGGAAGGTTTCACTGTGTATGATTATAACCACAGTGGTCCTGCTGGAGAAAGAACAGAAGCATGGTCTCTGCCCAATGTAAGCAAAATTCAAGAATCCAAAAAAGTCCAAACAGAATCCATTCATACACCAAGACACATCACAATTAAAATGGGTAGGAGTAAGGATAAAGAAAGGATTCTGAAGGCTGAAAAAAAAAAGTCACATACAGAGGAAAACCTGTAAAATTATCAGTAGATTTCCCAACACAGACACTAAAAGTCAGAAGAGAATAGCAAGATATCTACTGAGCACTCAATAAATAAGCCTTTCAGTCATGAATATTATTTCTTACTAGACTGTTATTCAGACATATATGCTTAGCGCATACTTAATTGGGTGCACCACTGCCTGGACCCCAATCACTCAGACTATATGGAGGGAGAAAAACCTTCTCTAACAAGCAACAACTATCACCAAACCTGATCTACAAGAAGTTTTAAAAGGCCTATAGATAATAACAACATCACCAAAAATGTTAAATATCAGAACAATTAGAAAAGTTTAGAATAATGGTACTGAAATACCTTAAATCCATAATGTCAATAAATTTTAGTGGCCTGAATTCACCCACTAAAAGGTACAGAGTAGAAAGAAAGATCAGAAAATAAAACCCAAGTATATGCTATCTATAGGAATTTAACCTAACTTAACAAGACAAACACAGATACAAAGTGAAAGGATGGAAAACTATCATATAATCTAACAGACCACAAAAAAGGGAAGGAATAGCTATTCTCATATCTGACAAAATAGACTTTAAAACAAAGAAAATAGGGAGTCGGACGGTAGCCCAGCAGGTTAAGTGCATGTGGCAAAGCTCAAGGACCGGCATAAGGATCCCAGTTCGAGCCCCCGCCTCCCCACCTGCAGGGGAGTCACTTCACAGGTGGTGAAGCAGGTCTGCAGGTGTCTATCTTTCTCACTCCCTCTGTCTTCCTCCCCTCTCTCCATTTCTCTCTGTCCTATTAAACAACAATAACAGTAACAACTACAACAATGAAACAAGGGCAACAAAAAAGGGAATAAATAAATATATAAAAAAATAAGTGAAGTAATAAAGGACAGTGATGAATATTACATAATGCTCATAGGGCTAACCAAGAAGACTTAGCAATAATTAACATTTATGCAGCTAATGAAGGATCATCTAACTACATCAAATATCTACTAAAAGAGCTACAAAAATATATCAACATCAACACAGTAACACTAGGAAACTTCAACACCCCACTGTCTCAAATTGACAGATTTTCTAAACAGAGTTAATAAAGATACAGGAGAATTAATCGAAGAGATAGACTAGATCTACTGGACATGTTCAGACTCCTTTACTGCAAGAAACTGGAATACACATTCTTTTTGAGTCCATATGGGACATTCTCAAAGGTAGACTAAGACAGTGACAAAAAATTCAAGATCACTGAAATCACCCCATGCATCATAGAAGCTGATGGTTGAAGAATGGACTGGTGGCAGAAAATAACTCAAGTTTTTGTCTCTCTCTCTTTTTTATTTATTTTCACTTTTGTTGCCCTTGTTTTTTAAAAATATTTATTTATTTCCTTTTTGTTGCCCTTGTTTTTTATTGTTGTAGTTATTATTGTTGTTATTGATGTCATCATCGTTGTTGGATAGGACAGAGAGAAATGGAGAGAGGAGGGTAAGACAGAGAGGGGTAGAGAGAGACAGACATCTGCAGACCTGCTTCACCGCTCGTGAAGTGACCCCCCCCCTGCAGGTGGGGAGCCGGGGGCTCTAACGCCAGTCCTTGCGCTTTGAGCATCTGCGTTTAAACTGCTGCGCTACCACCCGATTCCCTGCGCTTGTTTTTTTTCTTTTTTAATTGTTGTAGTTTTTATTGTTGTTGCTATTGATGTCGTCGTTAGATAGGACAGAGAGAAATGGAGAAAGGAGGGGAAGACAGAGACGGAGAGAGAAAGATAGATACCTGTAGACCTGCTTCACCACTTGTGAAGCGACTCCCCTGCAGGTGGGGAGCTGGGGGCTCAAACCAGGATTCTTACTCTGGTCCTTGCGCTTCGCGCCACGTGCGCTTAACCTGCTGAGTTGCCGCTCGACTCCCGTTTTTCTCTCTTAACTATTCCATTACTGTGATTTTTAATACCTTATAAATCTGCTGAACCTAAATATCCCAAAATGCTGCAAAAGAAGCCTTTTTACTTTTTACTATATCTGGTTCCCAACATGGGGCAACCTTTCTCTTTGTTTACAGGCATAATTCACCATGAATTCCCAACAGAATTTAGCTTGTTTCACTTTATCCTGAAGGAAACACTCCTCTAATATATTTTTACCCAGACTCCACCAGTCCTAAGTTTTTTTTCCCTACCATTTTGCATTTTGGTTTCATCCATAGTTCATACATACAGTTATGCTGTTTCAGAAGAGTTATTTCTTCTTAATTACCCTTTTAAAACATTTTGTCAATTGTTCTGTTCATTTAGAATATGGGGAATGAAAAGCAGGAATTACCATAGCGTTGTTATTGAAAGATTATAGTTTTAAATTAACATTGGATTCATTAATAAGCTCTATTTAGTTGTATTTTTTTACTTGACAAAAACAATAGTATCATTACATGTTGAAATAAAATTTTCATGAATATAATTTTTAACAGCAAGGAAATAATCTATCAAATGAAAGTAGGGTAGCTTTTTAAGGAGATACTTTGAGGTCATAAGAGTCTTTGCCATGAAATAGTTTAGCTGAACAGCTTAAAGAATCGTTTTAAGCATATAAAGTCAGAGATACTGGAATGCTGCATGGCAATTCTCTTTGTATTTCAGAAGACATAGTAAAGCTGAGTGACCAACTTAAGAGAACTGTCTCTTCTTGCATTCTGAATTCCCTGAACTTTATTTAAGAGAGCTTTATTTAAGAGAGGATCTGCAATCCACCGAGTGGTATAAGTGGTTTCCATGGAATTTCATTTGGTTTCCGAATATAGCCTCAGGTTATGCACTGAGAAGATGGTTTCAACATTTTACATGATTGCGACTTGAAGTCAAAAACATTTTCCATTGGAAGTGGGGAACAGTACCAACCCCTTTCCCCTAAGATAACTCTGTCCCAGTTTTAGATACTCAGAGCTTTCTCTTGAGTTTCTTCTTCTTTTTTTTTTTTATTTAAGAAAGGATTAATTAACAAAACCATAGGGTAGGAGGGGTACAATTCCATACAATTCCCACCACCCAATCTTCATTTCCCACCCTCTCCCCTGATAGCTTTCCCATTCTCTATCCCTCTGGGAGCATGGACCCAGGGTCATTGTGGGTTGCAGAAGGTAGAAGGTCTGGCTTCTGTAATTGCTTCCCCACTGAACATGTGCGTTGACTGGTCGGTCAACAGAGACTCCTGCTCCAACTTTCTCGAAAATATTATGATGGACTTTTGTGTTTTGTAAAGCATCTACTTTAGAAATGCGTGGGGGAGATAATCAGTGTACAGTATTCTTTTTACACACACACACACACACACACACACACACAAAGAGAGATAACTCAAGAAATGTTATACCAAAAGAGTGTTTTATTGAGAGCTGTACTCTTCTTCACTGACTTTTCTGAGAAAAACAATTCTGGTATCTCTAATCATGGTAGAACAGTTTGCCAGGACTTTAACTGTACTTAGACCAGTTCTAATTTGATACATGCATCTCTTTTACAATCCCCAAGAAGTTTAAACTTTTGCTTGAATATCTCCAGTTATAGGGAAACATTTTTTACATACTTAGATTACAATAGGAGTATAGTCCATTGTTGGAGAATCATAATGCTGGAAATTCTTTATAATTATGTAAAAGACTTGTTATAATTCCTGTCTAAAAACTCCTGTCTAGAAATGTGTTCCAATTTCCTGTCTGGAGTCATAGTATAAATCTAGATTTATTTTTCCTTTTGGCAGTTTTTTTCCCCTTTCTAAAGACATTTGGTATGGGTTATTTTAGATCTACTTTTCTTCAGGTAGTAAATATTGGTGCCTTCAAACATTCCATATATGATTTTTATCTAGTTGAAGAAATGATGTAGGTTGGATCTCAAACAGAGGCCAGAGATGTTGTCTTAAAATATAGTAAGAAACAAATCATACAAATCATGCAAAGGCCACTGAGTAACAAAATAAAGTTAAAAAACATAGGCCCTTAATTAGAAAATGTTGTGTCAGGTAATTAATGTAGAAGAGTGAAATCTGAAAGAATTTAGCAGAAATCTGGAATCTAATGCTTATGGTACTGACAAATAGAAGGGACTGGTTAGGAATATCAGAGACTAAGAGTCATGGGGAACTTTCTGGAGGCTAGATGAGATCTTATCATTTGAAGAATAAATCTATTTTATTGTTATATGTTTGATCTGCATGTCAGTGGGGACCAGATGATGTGACGTGACTTTGTGATTCTTAACTATCTTTTAAAATTTTTTATTAATATTGATAAATAAATTTACAATATAACAGGGGTATAACTCCATACCATTCCCATCACCTGAGTTCTATTTTTATTTGTATTTATTATTGGATAGAGACAGAGAGAAATTGAAAGGAGAGGGGGAGGTAGAGAGAGAAAAAGACAGATCCCTGCAGCCCTGCTTCACTACTCATGAAGCTTTCCTCCTGCAGGTGGGGACCAAGGGGTTGAACCTCTCGGTCTTTACGCACTGTAACACGTACATTTAACCGCATATGTCACCGCCTGGCCCCACCACCAGAGTTCTTAATCCCCAATCCCTCCATTGTAAACTACCAAAATTATCCCAAGGTTGCAGATATGGGTTAACTATTATTTCCTCAACTATCTGTCTATATTTGTATGTATTTACTTCCCCCACCCCCATGGTCTCATCTTCTTTTCCTTTCCAAGTCACACATACATTACTACATCCAAATCTGCCTCCTTTTCTTTTCTCTCTCTGGGTCCTGATGGAGTTGGAGTTCAGAGCCCTCAAGTAATCTTCCCCCTATCATTTCTCTCACACTGGGAGTATGGACCAGAATTGTTTTTGGGGTGCAGAAGGTGGGAGTTCTGGCTTCTGTAATTGTTTGTCCACTTTTTTTCTTCTAGCGTTTGCCCTTCTTCTGTAGCCAGTCAACAGCGTCAGATTGAAAGCTGTCAGGAGCTGCTTGTTGCTGGCTTTGAAAGTGACTGGGATCCATGTGGATTCAGTCGGCTAGGAAGGATCGTCAGTTTCCCCAATGAATGGGTACTCACGGGATGCACCACGAGAAGGTCGATCCAATGCATCCCACTGGACATGGGCATTGGTAAATCAGTCAGTACCCCCGGCTTGTTTCTGTCTTTCCTTAGTGGGGTAGGGCTCTGGAAAAAAGGTTAGTCCAGGATAAATTGGTGAGGTCATCTGCCCAGAGAAGTCAGACTATCTATACTGTTCTTTCTTTAAAACAAAGCCTAAAGTCTCAATGATTTTGATTCATATATAATAAACAGCCTGCAAAGAGAAATTTTTGTTTTTTCCAACTACAGCTGCAAAATTCTGTAACAAACTTGAAGTCCATTGAAGCAAAGTTAGATTTTTTTTTTTTTTTTTTTTTTTTTTTTACTGGCAGATTCATGTCTACTAGTTCTTTCCACCCTTCCAGATAGAAGAGATAGATGTCCTAGGGAGATCTGGTCTGAAAAAACAAATCTGACATCATTATCTTTCAATTTTAAGTCAAAATTTCTCCTGGTCAAATATTTATTTCTTCCAATTCACCTTCACTTTCTTCAGACTGAATCTTGTGGATTTATACTATAGTTGAAACTTATCTTGATATACGTTTCCGAGTCTAGGCATGAGAATTTGCTTTTTTGCCATGGTGAGACTGACCTTTTTGCTTGTAAGTTAGGCTACTTTAGGCTAAAACTCTGTGTATTTTCTTTCAGCCAATGAACTAGAAGTGAACGAATCTCTAATCTTACTCTTGGTCTCAGTTTGTTCTTTGATAAAACACAGATAACCATGACACATGCAATTTAAGTAAGAGAGTGGACATACAATACTTTCACAATAGCTGGCAATGAATACATGCTTTGTACATATAGATTTTGCTATATCTTAATTTAGTCACAATAGGTCACATATAACAATGAATATTTATTAAATGTTAAGTAATTTAGCATCTTTAGTTGTCAGCACTCATGGTAAAAGTTAGATATCATCTACAGGGATGCAGAGGTTACATAGGCTCCTATGGGCCCCAGATCAAATCGATGAGGTTTATAGTTAACAATATTTATATACTTGCCCCATATTTGGGAGCTACTCTCTTCCCTGATCCAAATTTCTGGTCCTTTTTCCAGCCATGACATCATCTTTCCAGACAATAACTTATAAATAAAAAATAAATAAATAAATAAAATAAAAAACACTAGTACATTGGAATATAACTAAAATATGACTACTAGCTATCTACAAAATGGAGAGCCCCCCAACTCTTCATCTGCACTATTCCAGCATTTAGGTCCATGATTCGTTAACAATTTGTTTGGCTTTGTATGTTAACTCTCTTTTCAGCCACCAGGTTCCAGATGCTAGCATGATGCCGACCAGACTTCCCTGGACAGATGGCCCCACCAATGTGTCCTGGAGTTCCACTTCCCTAGAGCCCTTCCCCACTAGGGAAAGTGAAAGACAGGCTGGGAGTATGGATTGACCTGTCAATGCCCATGTTCAGTGGGGAAGCAATTTTAGAAGCCAGAACTTCCACCTTCTGCATCCCACAATGACCTTGCATCCATACTCCCAGAGGATTAAAGAATAGGAAAGCTATCAGTGGAGGGATGGGATACAGAGTTCTGGTGGTGGGAATTGTGCGAAGTTGTACCCCTCTTATCCTATGGTTTTGTCAATGTTTCCTTTTTATAAATAAAAAACCATAACATTAATTATAATAATAATAAAATTATATAAAATAAAAAAGAATAGGAAAGCTATCAAGAGAATGGATAGGATATGGAGTTCTGGTGGTGGGGATTGTGTGGAATTGTACCCCTCTTATTCTATCTATGGTCTTATCAGTGTTGCCATTTTATAAATAAAAAAATAAAAAAGAAAGGTATCTGTTGAACCAGGAGGGTTTCTATAATGTAGTGAAAATTATTAAGGTTCAGGTAAGAGCCCATGCATGTAAACTCTTTAATTTAGATACTAACAGTAGTGCTGGTGGCTTAGAATTGTAAATTATAGTAATGATTTTAAGTTGCACATAAACGTTATCCTTTTTTTAATTATTATTTTTATTTTCCTTTTTGTTGCTCTTGTTTTATGTTGTTGTAGTTAATTATTGTTGTTGTTGATGTTATCATTGTTAGATAGGGCAGAGAGAAATGGACAGAGGAGGGGAAGACAGAGAGGGGAAGAGAGAGACACTTGCAGACCTGCTTAATCGCCTGTGAAGTAACCCCCCTGCAGGTGGGGAGCTGGGGACTTGATCATGCCACGTACATTTAACCTATTGTGCTACCGCCCAACCCCCATAAATGTTATCTTCTTTAAGTCTTACAACACACTTAAGGAGTTTATACAATTATTTGTATTTTTGAAGAAGAAAGTAAACTCAGAGAAGTCTAAAAAAAAATGTCCCAAAGGATACACAGATACTGTTTGAGTTTGCATTATCCAGATCTCCTTTAAAGTTTGGGGAAGATTTGAGGTTTGTACTCAGGTTTCCCATTCCTGGGAGAGGGTTGTTTGCAAAATGTAGAACCTCCTGGATTATGGTATGACCAATATTTGGTTCCATTATAAAGAAACAGTGAGGACCAGGAGGCAGTGGAAATTATCAGGAGCTGAAGACATAGGTCATGGCCTGAAGGCAGGGAAAAGAGATATTGTGAGCTAGCAGGATACGTTTCACTCTAGTATGAAAAAAGAGCTAACACTAGCCAGATGTCCATAGTTGATGTGGTACAGTAGGAGCTGAGCCACCAGCATGGGCCATCATGAAGATGATGATGACTTTTTCTTGTTCACATCATCAACTGTGCTTGGGTATTAGCACTCAAACAAATTTGGTTCTATGTGTGAATGAATAGCTTATAATATTTAAGACTTATGCACAGTGCTAAGAAAGAACTCTGCTTCATATGACTGAGGAAGGTAAAGAAGGATTTAAATAGAAGCATAATGTAGGTGTGAGGTTTGCTATTTCCTTTTAAACTTTAGTTTATAGGTCTGGTTCTGATAAAGTTAATTTCCTCTTTGATCTTTGCCTTCCACAGAAGGGAAATCAAAACAAACAAAAGACCACCATTACCACAACACAAATGCAACAAAACCTTACTATGATGTACAAATTTAAGTCTTACACCTTACTATGGTGTACAAATTTAAGAGCATAATGTTCTTTACCAGAAGAATTGGAAATTACTCAATCAAATCACTAAAAAGAGGGCACAAAGCCATCTAAATTTATATATATATATATATATATATATATATATATATATATATATATATATATCCACTGGAGATTCTGTACTTGTATATGCTACAGTTTAGAAACCCAGAAACTCTTCAGTAAGAAGAGTCAAATTTCACATTAATTTCCAGGAGTCTTTCTTCCTCAAGGCTACTCAACATTGACTACTGTTTCCCTAAAAAAGTTTTCTTTTAATAATTTTTATTTATAAAAAGGAAACACTGGGGCCTGGGTGGTGGTGCACCTGGTTAAGCACACACTTTACAGTGTACAAGCACCTGAGTTCGAGCCTCCGGTCCCCACCTGCAAGGGGAAAGCTTTGCAAGTGATGAAGCAGGGTTACAGATGTCTCTCTGTCTCTCTCCCTCTCTATCACCCCCTTTCCTCTTGATTTCTGGCTGTCTCTATTCAATAAATAAATAAAGATGAAAAAATTAAAAAACAAAACAAAAAAAGGAAACACTGACAAAAACTATAGGATAAGAGAGGTACAACTTCACACAATTCCCACCACCAGAACTCTGTATCCCATCCCCTCCCCTGATAGCTTTCCTTTCGTTAACTCTCTGGGAGTATGGACCCAGGGTCATTATAGGGTGCAGAAGGTAGAAGGTATGGCTTCTCTAATTGCTTCCCCACTTAAGATGGGTGTTGGTAGGTCAATCCCTATTCCCAGCCTGTCTCTCTCTTTTCCTGGTTTCTACTTGGTCTCTCAGTGTTTCTTACTATGTAGCAGTTTGTGTTGGGAGTTGGATGAGTAGAGAAATGGGAGATGCAGGACCAGTGCAAGGATTCCCATTTGAGCCCCCATCTCCCCAGCTGCAGAGGGGTCACTTCACAGGCAGTGAAGCAGATCTTCAGGTGTCTGTCTTTCTCTCCCTCTCTCTGTCTTCCTCTCCTCTCTCAATTTCTCTTTGTCCTATCCAACAATAAAACAACATAAACAATAACAACAATGGGGAAAAATGGCCACCAGGAGCAGTGGATTCACAGTGCAGGCACTGAGCCCTAGCAGTAACCTTGGCGGTATAATAATAATATTAATAATAATAAATAAATAAAATTAAAAAGAGAAATGGGAGATGATGGGGGTAGAAAAGGTTGCTTTTGAATGGAATAAATTGGTGGGCAGTTTTACGTCACCTTTTACTTTCAGCCATGCTCTTGTCTTGCCCTGGTAGCAAATGAACCCCTCAAGTTACTCTTCACTACTTGAAGAGAAATTCACATTATGTATGTAGAAGAATCTCTGAGAGTCTCTTTTCTACATTCTTCAAGAGCAAAAACCTTCATTTTCTTAATTTTTTTCATGCTCGGCACATAATCAATGGAGCAGACAATGTAAAACTTGGAAAAAAACAGTTGTCTCAGAACATCACAAGGCGGGGTAGCTTGTCACTGGTGTATATTTAACTTGAATATTAATGTAGAGAAAAGCCTCAGTATTATTGTGGTTAACACAGAACTTCAAAAACTCCACAGCACAAAACAACATGTTTTTCATTACTGCTTACCCCCTTGAAGGAAACGGTTGTTCTAAGGGGACATCGTGAGGCCAATCTCATTATGTGCCACCATGGTGGCTCACATATCTCCTAGAAGTCTGCAATGCTTTAAAAAACATCCAAATATTTCCACGGTGAGAATTTCTTTCTGTGGTGCTGCCAAGTCTTGCTCTAGTCACAGAATTAGATTAATTATTTACTAGAGGCTTCTTTAGTTAATTACTAAAACAAATAATGTCTCACTTTTTTTTTTTTGGCTAGTCATAGCAATATGTAAGTGGTAATATCAGAAATATTTTGCCAGCTGTGATTTTTAGACACCTCTTTTGTCTTCTTGAAGAGTCAGAAGGACACCGGATGTTATCTTTTACTGTCATATTAGTCTCTCTGTCCTGTTCATTGGCTGGAATAGATGGCTAAATGTTCTATTTGGGGCTAGGATGGAATAGCTGAGGCTGTCAGTTTTCCACCTACACCTCTTTTGGAATTAGATGAGAGCTGTTGACAGTCACCTGTATGCTGTGAATCTTCAGCAGCCTTTGGCATATTAGGAAGTGTTTTTCTGGGATACAAGTGGCTTTGCTTGGGGACATTCTCTGTGCAGAAGTGCTGTTGAGGTGTGTGGGGCAAGTTGGAAATTTTGGAGAATGAATACCACAGAAGCAACTTCAGCTGATAAATGAGGTAGAGGAGGTAGATGAAATTTAGTCTCCTGACTTGTTAGTGAAGAGAACTCAGAGAGAACACATAATACCCCCCCCCCCAGAGTTCTCCCCAGTAATTAAGATTCTGGAGTTACATGACTAGACAAAGTAGCTATCACACTTTTTGTCTCACTTCTGAATTCCTGACCGGTGTATCCAAGGTCCATATTTTAATTTTATTTTATTAGTTTAATAATGATTAACAAGATTGTAGGATGGGGGGGATACAATTTCAAACAATTCCCACCACCAGTGTTCCATATCCCATCCCCTCCATTGGAAGCTTCCCTATTCTTTATCCGTCTGGGAGTATAGACCAAAGATCTTTATGAGTTGCAGAAGGTGGGAGTTCTGGCTTCTGTCATTGCTTCTTTGCTGGACATGAACATTGACAGGTCGATCCATACTCCCAGCCTGTTTCTATCTTTTCCTAGGAGAGTAGGGCTCTGGGGAAGGGGGGGTTCCAGAACACATTGGTGAGGTTGTCTGTCCAGGGAAGACAGGTTGAAGTCATGGTAACATCTGCAACTTGGTGGCTGAAAAGCATTAAGATATAAAGAACAAATTGTTTAATAATCAGGAATCTAAAGATAAGAATAGAGCAGATGAGATTTGGGGTCTTCATGTTGGAAGAAGCTAGGAAGTCTATTTTAGGTTTATTCTAAGGGGCCCATGATTTTACTAATTTTTGCCTTATTCCTATAACCAACATGCATGTTTGCTAAAGGTATTGTCTGGGGAGATGGTGTCAGAGTTAGGAATAGGACTAGAAAGCTGGAATAGCACACGGAAAAGCTCCAGAATATGGGAAAAGCAAATAAATACCGTTAACTGTAAGCCCCATCTATCCAACCCAGGGCCTATATCTATTCATATTTAGCACAGGAACCTGTATGACCTCTGTATCCCTGATGATCTGAGCTCACGTTCCATGGTCACAGCTAGGAACATTCTAGGCTGCACTCATTTCAGGACCAGCCTTCCTCTTCCTTGAGTGGCAGAGTAGGTTCCATTGCTGTTCCACATTGAGGGCAAGACCCTTAGCGGCCCAAGAGGGTGTATGGTATTGTTCTTGATGGAGGTGACCAGTGATGGTGGAGAGAGGGATCTGTTAGAGGTCTAGGCCCGTCATATCTATGTGGGAGTCCCAGGGCTCCCTGACTAGGGCCCCAGATTAATGTGGGTCAAGACCCACATTTCCACTGTCTTCTACCTGCACTGGAAACTTAAGATCTTCTACTAAGCAAATTCAGAAACCCTCAGGAATGTGTTCTGAACTAATGTTGGGGTTCAATTAGAATGTGTCAGAATTTTATTGAACTAGTGCCAGCTTGTCTTGAAGAAATGCTCTGTTTCTATTTCAAAACACATTAACTTACTTTTTTAGAGTACTTTATATTCACAGAAAAAATGTACCAAGTGTAGAGAATTCTAATATATTTCCTCCCCCATCCCCAGGCACACCCAGTACCAGTCTCCCACAGCAAAGCAATGTATTAGTTCAACTCCTGCACTCATTACTATCACCCAGAGAACAGAGTTTACATCAGAGCTCATTCTTGTGTTGTCCACTGGATGGATCTGGACAAACTATAGTGAGATGCAGTCACTGTCGCCTTTACTTTTCCCTTAAGGATTGAATCCATCATGATTCAAAAAGGAAAAAAAAAAAGTTCTGCTCTTAGTTTTCTATCCTGAGCTACTGTCAAGTGGGAGTGCCTGGTGATAATTTGCTGTATTTCATTTGTGCTTCAGTGGTGAGAAAGCCATCCCTCAGCAGTTTGCTGGGGGCGGCTGTGCATACCTAAGTGCATAGGTATTGTCCAATGTCTTGGGATATTTAGTTGAAACAGGCTATGTAAATATTATCTATTATTATTACTAATAATTACCCGCAGCTGCAGTGGTGATAAAGCTTGTGTTCAGCAGTCCCAGATGCAAGCCTCCTGGGCCTCTGCTTAGCAGCGATGTGAACTGCAGTGAACTTGTCTTGTCAGACTGCATCTCCACGCAGAGAATAAAATCCCCGTTGCTCAGAATGGTGGCCTGTTGTGCTTTGCTGCAACTCAATCCTCATTTGCACTTCCAAGAAGTTGTTTCACTCCCTTTCCCTTTTTTTTTTTTTTTAATGTAGAGTGGAATAATCAGCTATAGTTCTTAGTGGGAGGTCCCCTGTGGCCTGCCCTAGATTTTCAATCTGGTTGTCAGGCCAAACCAGATTGTAGATGGAGGAGGTGTGTGTGTGTGTGTGTGTGTGTGTGTGTGTGTGCTTTGTGTTGGCATTTTTCTTTCTTTTTCCTTATTCGTTTTTGTCCCCTATTAATCACAATGTTGGCAGTTTCATAGCTTCAAAAAGTGTGCATCCTCCCTGCTGGGCTCCAAGTAGTCAATTATCTGCCTAGGTTGAAGAGGGAAAGTGACAGAGTGGGGCCCAAGAGCCCAAGCTAGCTGTGTAGCTCAAGGTCTATAGATGAAAACATCTGCAAATTTTAGATTCCTTTTCTGTATGCAGTCTGTGTTTACTGTGATTATTGTAGCAGTACGTATATGTCTTAGTCCTTCTTTAAGAGTCTCTTTTTAAAAAATTTTTTATTTAAGAAAGGTTTAATGAACAAAAACATAAGGTAGGAGGGGTACAACTTCACACAATTCCCACCACCCAATCTCCATAACCCACCCCCTCCTATGATAGCTTTCCTATTCTCTAGCCCTCTGGGAGCATGGACCCAGGGTCATTGAGGGTTGCAGAAGGTAGAAGGTCTGGCTTCTGTAATTGCTTCCCCGCTGAACATGGGCATTGACTGGTCGGTCCATACTCCCAGTCTGCTTCTCTCTTTCCCTAGTAAGGTGTGTCTCTGGGGAAGCAGAGCTCCAGGACACATTGGTGGGGTCTTCAATCCAGGGAAGCCTGGCCAGCATCCTGGTGGCATCTGGAACCTGGTGATTGAAAAGAGAGTTGACATATGAAGCTAAACAATTTTTTTTTTTAGCTTTAGTATACTTTTTATTTATTTATTTTTTTATTTAAGAAAGGATTAATTAACAAAACCATAGGGTAGGAGGGGTACAATTCCACACAATTCCCACCACCCAATCTCCATATCCCACCCCCTCCCCAGTAGCTTTCCCATTCTCTAGCCCTCTGGGAGCATGGACCCAGGGTCGTTGAGGGTTGCAGAAGGTAGAAGGTCTGTCTTCTGTAATTGCTTCCCCGCTGAACATGGGCGTTGACTGGTCGGTCCATACTCCCAGTCTGCCTCTCTCTTTCCCTAGTAGGGTGTGTCTCTGGGGAAGCTGAGCTCCAGGACACATTGGTGGGGTCTTCAATCCAGGGAAGCCTGGATTGAAGCCAGGATGGCCAGCATCCTGGTGGCATCTGGAACCTGGTGATTGAAAAGAGAGTTAACATATGAAGCCAAACAATCTGTTGAGCAATCATGGATCCCAAGCTTGGAATAGTGGAGAGGAAGTGTTAGGGAGGTACTCACTGCAAACTCTAATGTACTTCTGCTTTCCGGTATATATTTTGCAGTAGTTTATGGATACATGTGAACATAAGCTCTCTCTCACAGAAACTGGTGTATATCTAGGTTATGGGACTTTGTTAGAAAGTAAACTACCTGAGATGAAATTAGAGTGTACTATAAAAGGAAAGGTCTCACCCGAGTAATGAAGCCGAAGGGTTGTCATTCCACATGTGAAGTCTCTGGACGCAGTCTGAGGTGAAGCATGTTGAGGTGGCAATCGTTGCGTTGGTTAGGTTGTGATCGGCGGATGCAATATTATTTGGTTTGGATTGGGAGATGCATACGGGAAAGTGGGCCCTGTCCAAGGGTTCCAGGACTGGGGCAAGTAGAGGCTCTATAGTGGAGATGTGAGGTTCCTGCTGTCTTAGGGTTCAAAAAAACAATCGATAGTTAGTGTTATCATCACATTATTTGGTAATTGGGTTAACTATGAAAAGTCCTTTTGTTATGGTTTGCTGTACAGTATCCAGTATCTTGTATATAGCTGTGCTATTGGATGCTTCTAATCTACTTGGTCTAGGCTTTTGAGAGAGTCTGCATATCAAATACACAGCCTATATATTAAAAAGATTCAGTTTGTGTTTTGAGAAACTTTGAGACATACAATTTATTTTCCCCCTCTCATATTAATTAACTACTGATTTATATGTCTACATTTTGCTAGGAGTGTACATAAACACCATTCCTACCACCAAAAGACTGTGACCCATCCCTCCCACCCACTCCCACCCCCCACTGACCCAGGAAGCTGCATGTCTACCCCTCACCACAGGGTTTTTACTTTGGTGCCCTACTTAGAATTTGATCAGGTCCTGCTTTTAGTTTCTCTTTCAGATCTTCTTACTCAACTTCTGTTGATGAGTGGGATCATCCCATACTCATCTTTATCTTTTTGACTTAGTTCACTTAACAAAATTCCTTCTAGCTCTGTCCAAGATGGGTCAGAGAAGGTGGGTTCATTGTTCTTGATAGCTGCATAGTATTCCATTGTGTATATATACCACAGCTTTCTCAGCCACTCATCTGTTGTTGGGCACCTGGGTTGCTTCCAGGTTTTAGCTATTATGAATTGTGCTGCTATGAACATAGGAGTACACACCTCTTTTTGGCTGGGTGTTATGGAGTCATTCGGGTATAACCCCTGGAGAGGAATTACTGGATCATATGGAAGGTCCATGTCTAGCCTTCTGAGAGTTTTCCAGACTGCTCTCCACAGAGGCTGTACCAATTTACATTCCCACCAGCAATGTAAAAGGGTTCCTCTGTCCCCACAGCCTCTCCAGCATTTGTTGCTGCTGTCCTTTTTGATGTATGCCATTCTTACAGGAGTGAGGTGGTATCTTAGTGTTGTCTTAATTTGCATTTCTCTGACAATCAGTGACCTAGAGCAGTTTTTCATATGTTTGTTAGCCTTTTGGATGTCCTCTGTGGTGAATGTTTTGTTCATTTCCTCTGCCCATTTTTGGATGGGGTCATTTGCTTTTTTGCGGCTAAGTTTGCTGAGCTCTTTATATATTTTGGTGATTAGTTTCTTGTCTGATGTCTGGCATGTGAAGATCTTCTCCCATTCTGTGAGGGGTCTCTCTGTTTGTTTAATAGTTTCTTTGGATGTGCAGAAGCTTTTCAATTTGATGTAGTCCCATTGGTTTGTTTCTGCTTTAGTCTTCCTTGCAATTGGGTTTGATTCATCAAAGATGTCCTTGAGGTGTATGTGGGAAAGTGTTTTACCAATGTTTTCCTCTAAGTATTTGATTGTTTTTGGTCTGACATCTAGGTCTTTGATCCATTTGGAGTTGATTTTTGTTTCTGGTGAGATAAAGTGGTTCAATTTCATTCTTCTGCATGTTTCAACCCAGTTTTCCCAGCACCATTTATTGAAGAGAGCCTCCTTTGTCCATTTAATCCTTTGGGCCCCCTTATCAAAGATTAGATGCCCATAGGTGTTGGG
This sequence comes from Erinaceus europaeus, assembly GCF_950295315.1. Taxonomy (NCBI): domain Eukaryota; kingdom Metazoa; phylum Chordata; class Mammalia; order Eulipotyphla; family Erinaceidae; genus Erinaceus; species Erinaceus europaeus. The sequence continues at coordinate 127,511,538 of NC_080162.1, forward strand.
ATTTACTTCTGGGCTTTCAATTCTGTTCCACTGGTCTGTGTGCCTATTTTTGTTCCAGTACCATGCTGTTTTGATGATGATGGCTTTATAATATAGTTTAAGGTCTGGGAGTGTGATGCCTCCATTTCTGTTTCTTTTCCTCAAGATAGTTTTGGCAATTCTAGGTGTTTTCAGGTTCCAGATAAATGATTGTAGTGTTTGTTCTATTCTCTTAAAGACGCTTGGTGGAATTTTGATGGGTATTGCATTAAATTTGTATATGGCTCTGGGGAGAATATTCATTTTGATGATGTTTATTCTTCCAATCCATGAGCATGGGATATCTTTCCATTTCTTGGTATCAGTTTCTATTTCCTTGAGTAGCGACTCATAGTTTTCAGCATACAAGTCTTTAACTTCTTTGGTCAACTTTATTCCTAGGTATTTGATTGATTTTGCTGAAACAGTAAATGGGAGTGATTTCTGGATGTCTTCTTCTTCAGATTTAGTGTTTGCATAAAGAAATGCCACTGATTTTTGTACATTGATTTTGTAGCCTGATACCTTGCTATATTGCCTAATAACTTCCAGTAATTTTCTACTGGATTCTTGGGGTCTTTCTATGTATACTATCATATCATCTGCAAATAGTGAGAGCTTGACTTCTTCCCTTCCAATCTGTATTCCTTTGATTTCTTTCTCTTGCCTGATTGCTATGGCAAGAACTTCCAATACTATGTTGAAGAGTAATGGTGACTGTGGACAGCCCTGTCTAGTCCCCGATCTGAGGGGGAATGCTTTCAGCTTCTGTCCATTGAGTATGATGTTGGCTGTAGGTTTGCTATATATAGACTCCACTATCTTGAGGAATTTCCCACCTATTCCCATTTTTTGTAGAGTTTTCAGCATGAATGGGTGTTGGATTTTGTCAAAGGCTTTCTCTGCATCTATTGAGATAATAATGTGGTTTTTGGCTTTGCTTTTATTGATGTGGTAAATGACATTGATTGACTTACAGATGTTGAACCAGCCTTGCATTCCTGGGATGAATCCCACTTGGTCATGATGAACAATCTTTTTGATGTGTTGCTGTATCTGGTTGGCCAAGATCTTGTTTAATATTTTGGCATCTATGTTCATCAGAGATATTGGTCTGTAGTTTTCCTTTTTTGTTCTGTCCCTATCAGCTTTTGGTATCAGGGTGATGTTGGCTTCATAAAAGGTGGAAGGGAGTATTCCTGTTTCTTCAATCTTATGGAATAGCTCAAGAAGTATGGGTATTAACTGTTTCCTGAAAGTTTTGTAGAATTTGTTTGTGAAGCCATCTGGTCCGGGACTTTTGTTGTTGGGGAGATTCTTAATAACGGTTTCAATTTCTTTGTCTGTGATTGGTGCATTTAGATTTTGTAGTTCTTCTTGGTTCAGTTTTGGAAGTGCATAGGTTTCTAGGAATTGTTCCATTTCTTCCAGATTCTCTAGCTTGGTGGCATATAGTTCTTTATAGAAGTTTCTTAGGATTCTCTGGATTTCTGTGGTGTCAGTTGTGATATCTCCTCTATCGTTTACAATTCTATTAATTTGAGTCTTCTCTCTTTTTTGTTTGGTGAGTCTGGCTAGGGGTTTGTCAATTTTGCTTAATCTTTCAAAGAACCAACATTTGGCTTCGTTGATCTTTTGTATGGTTCTCTTATTTTCGATGTTGTTTATTTCTGCTCTAACTTTAGTGATTTCTGTCCTTCTGGTTGCTTTAGGTTTAAGAGTCTCTTTTAGCTTACATTTAAAATAATTTTTAGCTGGCATTAGTATCTTTTTGGTTAATTCATCTTAGAAATCACCTGCCTCCCTTACTGTCAACTTCAAGGCCAACTCTGCTTGGCAAACCCACGCTGAATGGACACATGCATGAATAGGACTTTTAATGATTAGGTTACACACTGTTGTGCAGATGAGCAAGACTAAGTAGGAAAATGATTTGTGAAAATTTGTAGAGATAAAGTTTAGTGAAACAGAAGAGAGATTTTTTAAAAAAATTATTTATTATTAGGTAGAAACAAAGAGAAATAGAGAGGAGAGGGGGAATAGGAAGGAAGAGACAGAGAGACACCTGCAGCAGTGCTTCACCACTCATGAAGCTTTCCCTCTGCAGCTGGGGACCAGGGGCTTGAACCTGGGTCCTTGTACACTGTAATGTGTGTACTTAACCAGGTGCACCACCACCTGGCCCCAGAAGAGAGCTTTAAAACCATGATATACCAGAGAAGTAAAGAAAGGGTGTAATTTTTTCTGCTGGCAGTCAACTGACTAAGGTATCACTATGCTGATGTGAGAACAGAGTGTGAACACCTGGATAAGTTACCCATCTACAGTGGTGTCTTATGTACATGTCAGGACCTGCAGCATTTTTTTGCTAAGTCTGCTTGACTGTGTTGATCTCCTAAATGAGATTTTTTTACCTTCTCATTTTCAGAGCAGGAAGGAGGTAACTCTGATTTGTTTTTCTCACCCTAACTTCCCACTGTAATTCTCACTAGCCAGCTGCATGGTCTATTAGAAGTCTTCAAATCACATCACCTTTGAAGGGCTCCTGATTTCCCAGGCAGTTTATTTTTATTGACTTCTTTCATACTGGAAGTGAGACTAATGTGTTCTAGACAAATATTGGCTTTTATGAAATATGGCTGCAGACTTGGTCACCATTTTTTGGCCTAGGAACTATAAGCATATAAGGATATTAAACAAATGTCTTGGGGCAAAAGGGAGAGGTGGTACCTTTATTGAAATGAGATGAGGGTCTTGTGATTCAGATTAAGGACCAGGTGCCAAGGCTTAGAATGCCAATTAGAGGAGAAAAATGCACTAGCTATTTTTTTAGTCTGGCAGACTCTAGACAGACATATAATAATGACTTTGCAGTACCATAAGCCACTTACATGCTGAGGAAGTCAGTTCAGTGTGGAGAAGCCATCTTTTTTTAAAGGTGAGTTTATTCCCTCTTCTACATTGCTTCCCATTCATAAGCCATTACAAATGCTTGAAAAACCCCAATATTAATGGTCAAATAAAAGGGCAGAGTTTATTCAGCAAAGATAAATAGGTTAAGATGAGACTTTGCTTTCTTTAATTTTTTTATTATCTTTATATATTTATTGGTTAGAGATAGCCAGAAATCAAGAGGGAAGGGGGAGATAGAGACAGATACCCTCAACACTGCTTTACCACTTGTGAAGCTTTCACCCTGCAGATGGGAATTGGGGGCTTGAACATGGGTCCTTAGGCATTGTAACATGTGGGCTCAACCAAGTGCACCACCACCTAGCCCCAAGATGGAACTTTTCATAGTCTTGGCTATATAAAATTCTATTATTATTATTATTATTATTATTATTTGTGTGTGTGTGAATTTCTTTTCTGTAAATAAAAAAGATGTATTTATTTCTATCAGAGAGACAGAGAGACCAGAGCACCACTCAGCTGTGGTTTACTGTGGTACTAAGAATTTAATTTGAGACCTCTGGAGTCTCACACAAATAAATCCTGAGTATATCTCTCTAATATAAAAGCAGTTATTATCTGTTATGTATATGTATACCCATCTCTGAGACTATGGAAAGCAAGTCAGAGAATTCTAATTTTTTTTTTTTTTTTGAGAGGAGAGAAAGAGTGAGACCATATCTTTGAAAGAAACTTGAGTCTGAGGGCCAGGCCCAAGCTGGCACCATACACATAGCAAGGCAGCACACTATCTAAGTGAGCTATTTTACTGGCCTTTGAGAATTCTAATTCTAGGAAGTACACTTTTGAAAACCATACTGTGGTGTACTCCTAGGGTTCAACCATTTGTGATTTGAAGGTCTCCTTGGGTTCTGTGGAATTATTATTCCCATTATTCCTGCCTTGAGAAATGGAATTCTGATGCAAACTTTTATATTCATTCTGTCTTGTGCTTACCTCAATGAACAGTTCCTAGTAGTTGTTATCACCACCGTGATTTTTGATATAGTTAAGACTGTCTAGGTAGGCCAAATAATTTACACAAAATCACATTTGTTATTTATTTTATTTTTTCCCCTTCTGTATCGATGGAAGAGCTGCTCCTTTGAAGATCTTTCCAGTGTCCTTGATGAGCTCTTTGAGAGCATCTTGGTGGGAAATGCTTGTTCCCATTTAGAATAGAAACCTAAGGACCTTTGTGTAAAGGCTGTAATAGTGATGCTTATTCCTGGGAAATTTTTTATCTTGAAGAGAGGACTGAGAAAGTGTTGCATGTGTGCGCACACAGGCTTGTTTGTTTTCACCTTAATTCCACTTGTATCTTGAATAAAACTCAAATGCCAAGGAGAGGGAGAAGGAGGAGGAGGAGAAGGTACACAGAAAAGTGAGACTCCTCTGAATAATGAACCCACTTTTTCCACAGTCTATTTGCTGAGACTTGAAGATCAGGAAAATTTCCACCTGCATGTTGGAAAATGTCAAACTGAAAAGAAAAGATTTCTGTTCTACTTCTGTTTTCTTTCCAGAGGCCCTGCTACCTCAGCAGGAAGGATGAGCCAGAAATACAGCTTTTCAATTGTGTTATCAGCAGTTACATGTAGGGAGGCAATGCTGGGTTTTGGTTTGGTTTTCAGGTAAGGGACTGAGATCTGAAAGGAGGCCACAGAGAAAGTATCTTGGGAGCAGGAGGAGAGACAGATCTGACATAGCTGTCACTACTTCCGAGTGAGGTCGCAAAAGGCTTGGAGGCCCATCGAAATAGGAATTCTTCAAGTCCATGGTCTAGGAATCTTGTGGACAAAGTTTCCTTTGAAGAATTGGATTGTAAAATGGCATTGAATAAGCAACAGGACTCAGCTTGTCAGGGCTTATATTGAATTGGAATGGCTTGTTAATAGCTTCTCCTCTCCTTCTGAAAAGCTACATGTCTCAGATGTGTAACAGACAATTCAGAAGTAGGTGCTTATGTGTTCAATACATGTTCCTTCCACCATTAGCTAGCTCACTTTTAATATCTTTTTTTACTTATTTTTATTTAAAAAATATTTATTTCCTTTTGTTGCCCTTGTTTATTATTGTAATTATTATTATTGTTGTTATTGATGTCATTGGACAGGACAGAGAGAAATGGAGAGAGGAGGGGAAGACAGAGAGGAGGAGAGAAAGATAGACACCTGCAGACCTACTTCATCGCTTGTGAAGCAACTCCCCTGCATGTGGGGAGCTGGGGCTCGAACTGGGATCCTTACGTGGGTCCTTGTGCTTTGTGCCACATGTGTGCTTAACCTGCTGTGCTACTGCCTGACTCCCAGCTAGTTCACTTTTATAACCACAGCATTTGTAACCAAGCATGGTGACTTGTATGGAATAGAGACATAATAATATTTGTTAAAAGTCATATTTGTTAAATGCAAACAAATAAATAAAAATTACTAAAATTATTAAAGTTCTGATGTTGCAACTTCCTGCTTTGGAGTTGGCCTTTGTCCCTCCTTGCCTCTCTAGTTTTCTACCCAAATATCTCATCATTCTCTGTCCTTTTGTTGTTCAGTAAGAGCCGGGCTAGCTTCACAGGCGGGAGAGAGAGACGACCAGGGACTCATGGCTGAGTGGTACGCAGTTCAGTCTTTATTCATGTGGAACGCAACACAATCTAAGCTATCTCTAATCACAATCCTGTCCTTATATATCCTGAGGCTGAAATGTCAGGTCTGAAGAGGATGTACGTAGGATAGGGGGTGGGGAGAAAGAAAAAGCGTGCAGAACAGTGAGGATTAAACCAATGCCCTGGAGGTAGGGTGGTGCTTAGTTTAACAGTGGTTATGTAAATAGAATACAGTGTTAAGCAGGGGGGGGATTAAGCCAATGAAACAGAAGGGGTCTTAGAAGCAGAATTTAGAAGCAGACCAACAAGTAAGGATTCTGGCAGCCTTAACATCTTTGCAATTATAAAGATAAAACTTGATGTTCCAGAACTATTGAGAACAATTGGGAGACCACAGCAGCTTCTCCTGTGTGACAAAGAAGCAGCTTTAGGGAAGGACCCTGTTGGCTGAACTTGCAGCAACCCTTTGATAAACTAGTTGCTAGAGACGCTGTAGCCAGATCCCTAGGGGAGAAACTTAGTCTGTGATGTGGTTTTTGAGAACATTCTGGTTTTTCATGGTGTTTCCTCCTCTGAATTCCAATAGCACCTTCTCTATGCTTTTCTTATAACACCTCACTTGGGAGAGAGTAAAGGGTTCAGGAATGGAGTTCCTGGATTTGGTGGAATCATTGCTTCAAAACTGCTGAGTCTCCTTAGGAAAGTCATATGACAAAATTGGGTTTCAGGACTCTTCCCCTAAATGAGGGTGATGACGTGTTATAGCATATTTCTAAGATTTAAATGAACACTAAATACAGGAATACTTGTCAAATCTACAAAGCAACTTGCATTATGGTGGTATTTTTTTTAATGTTTTCTTTATTTGTTTTGGATAAAGATATAGAAATTGAGAGGGGAGAGAGAGGTAGCAGAGGAAAGAGACAAATCACTGCTTCACATTCATGAAGTCCTCCTACCCCTATTCCACTGCAAGTGGGGGTTGGGGGCTTGGACCTATGCATCATAATCTTTGCACTCAACCAGATGTTCCACCCACCCCACCCCCCCAGTCCCATTCTTTTATGTTTTCTTACAGATGTCTGGGAGATTGTTTATTTTTAAAAGCAAGAGATGATAGATGTTAATTCTTTGTGTTATAGTAACTAGCAGGAGGACTGACATAAAACAATGTATTAAATTGGAACCCTCATAGAGTTAAGTTATTAGCACGCTTGAAAGTAATCTTCCTATTGTCAGTTCTGGAACATTTACAACAGTAAGGAAGGGCTTATTAGGAGACTGGGGAGGAGACTGGGGGGGCGGGTAGGAGAAGAGATAACAAGGAAAGGAATGTGATATCAGTGGTTTAGGAAGGGATCTGTTATATCTTCCTGCAGGGACAAAAAGGCGAGGAGTAACTTGGGATGTTTTTCCAAACATGAAAGCTGTTTTTTCAGTGGCAGCCAAGTGTATATCTAAACTGATCACGAACACCAGTGCTGGCTTGGAACCCCAAGGTTTAAAAGTCACCAGTGCCAAATGAACAGAGTATCCTGAAAATTTAAAAGAACTGTCAAGCAAAATAACCACTTCTGTGGAGCAATTCAACATTTCATAAAAGAGAGATTTGTTAAAGAGCTTATTCAGAGCCAAACTGAGGTCCCTGGGCTCAGGGAATAGTCAATAGACTTCTCTCAGAACCTGACTCCCCTTCACAGTTTTAGTCTCAGCTTATATACTTAAGTGGCATGAGCAGAAAGAATACATAATTGTCCTTTACAAAAAAGGCACCACATTAACTTCTAACACTTCCAGTTTACTTAAAGGGGTTGGTTTCTAACAGAGTTAGTTAAATTGAGAGAGGAAATGCACTCTTCCAAACTTCTAAACAATCTGTTGCTATTGCAGACTTCATTTAGATGTATTTGTGTTTGCAAAGATCTAAGGATCAGAGGCTATTTAAAGTTTCTTACCACCCCCCCACCTCCCCAAATACCCTATAGATGTGAAGATGATGTCAAGTTGTTGTCCCATGTTTCTCCTAGTAATCTGTTAACATGATAGGGGTGGGATCATATTATGGCTCATTGACTTTTTCTTTTCTCCTTAAGGTTCTTCACCATAAGATAACCACCATTGTCTTACTAATTTCACCAGATTTTCAAAGGGTAAAGGCAAATTCTTGAAAAGAGAGAACATTGATGTATCTCTCTCTTCCTTTTATTTTGGCTCTTAGACCCTAAAATGCTTGATCTGCATGAAATTTTGAAAGAAAATCATAGGTCCATCAACCAAGGATAGGTGCTTATATTCTGTCCAACTATGGGTCAAGTGGGATAATGCAAAACTCGAGGAAATTTCAGTTATTTGATGGAACTGCTTCTACACTTCAGGCCTAAATGTATATTTGGAAAACTGTTGATTTTGGAAAATTCCTTGCAGGGCTATATGTATATATATATATACACACATACACATATATACATATATACGTATGTATATGTGTATATAATATATATATATATAATATATATATGCTTTTAATTTAAACAAGGGTTACTATGATCTATTAAGGAACGATTGCTTAAGTGTTCCTGCTATCTTGCAAGGCAACCCAGGCATGGCTTAATCCTTGATGACAACCACTCCCTGAAGCTCTGGACTAGGTGTTACCTGATTTGTTTTAGTGTATCCTGGCTCTGTCTGCCTGGACAGCCCATTTCTCTTTCTCCAAAGTTTTGTTTCTGTATCATCCTTTGTGTCTGAGATTGGCACCTCTGCTTGGGAGTTCGTTGTCTGTGGGTTTGGGTGGGGCTGTATAGACAAAGCGAACATTACTCCTGGCTGCTTCCCAAGCCATTCTTCCAGTAGCAGCAGGATAACACCTGTGGGAAGGTCATGGAAGACTAAACGGAACCCACCAGGAGTAAGTTTCTCTCAGTGCCTCCCTGCCCAAGCTCTTACATCCTTTTATGCTCTTGGGACTTAACTATTCTCCCAGTCAGATTTATTTGTTGATCTCTCTTGATATTAATGCTTCCATGTAGTCACCACAGGTTGTGCTGTTTTTGCATCCATTGTGTGTTAAACTAATGTCTTCTATTATAGGTGGGTAGACATGAGAAACACCTTTGCTTTATCTGTTATAATGAGCATTTGAGAGGCGTGACAAAGACTTATTCATAATTGTGTCCATGAAATTTAAGGATGGGGTTACTGCTCTGGTACTGCACCACACTGTTACTCAATAAAGATTTGTGGGATAGGAAATTAAATAATGCTAGGCTTATATGTGTGCCAGGAAGGCAAAAAAATATTGTTCGTGAATCATGACTGTGTTCATTAAAGACCCAAATGGAAATCCAGAGTGGTCACATGCATGCAGTGCTACTGCTGAGATACAGTGAGGTTCTGTTTTGCTGTTGACTCTTATCTTAGACAGGACCTACATTTCAACTGACCAGAAGTATAAGCTCGAAATCACTGAGTTCTCTCAAGAAAGAGAAGACCTGACCAGCCAAAAGTTAATTCTAAATAACTTCTACTTTTGGGAGACTGAGAAGGTTGTCCAGGAGTCAATGTAAAGTCTTGAAACAGTGTTGGAAAATTTTTTCCATAGCTTCTTAGCTGCCTTCATAATTCCCTCTTCAGCTGTGCATTTCCCCCTAATGAATTTGCCTTTACTCCTAATAAGTCAACTCATTATGTTGTGCACACATAGTTCTTTTAATTTCTGACTGGCTCACTTGCTCCTCAGAACACTATATAATTTATTTTTTAAGGGACTGTTTTAAAAAATTATTTATTTGTTGAATAGAGACAAAGAGAAATTAAGAGAGAAGGAGGAGACAGACAGGGAGAGAGAGAGAGAGACACACACACAGCGTTACTTCACCACTTGTGAAACTTTCTGCCAGCATGTGGGCCTTGCACCGGGGTCCTTGTGTTTGAGAATGTGTGTACTTATCCAGGTGCATCACTGCCCACCCCCAAACACTGATAAACCAGTAACTTGCCAGTCATTATTCAGGATTTGGGCTTCTTCTTCATGAACTGGCAGTGTATCATACCACAAAGATATTGCTTATTTCTTAGGACCCATGGCTGGGGCCACAATGATACTCTCTATTGTCTGATTTTTGTTATTTTTTCGTGTTTGGCATTAAAGCTGTTCCAAATAAAATGCTGTTTGCAAAAAAGCTGAAAATAAAATGACCACTGGGAAGATCTTCACTGAATAGGGAATCTTTATATTTATTGTTTTGATTTCACATTTAATGCCTTAAACTTTTGGATTTCACATTCAGATTGGCAAAATTACTGGCTTATCAGTATTTAGCTAGTCACTATGCAGCATTTTACTGGAATAATTTAAAATAGTACAGAAAAGTCATGTCAGTAGAACTGAAGCTGGGAATTTCCTGGGAATCATCTAAGATGCTTGGCAGTTTATGCCAAACAGGCCCAGGCCATATGTAGGCAAATAACCATGCATTAAATAAATTTCAAATCTCATAATCTCTCTTGGACATTTTTTTCCTTTTGTTTCTAAAAGCACAAAAATAACGAGCCAGTACCACTGAATGACATAATATAGGCCAAGGTCTAGTGCCATGAAAAGATGAAGTCTGGCATAATAGGAATTCTGGACTTGACCCAACTTCCACCATGTTTTCTTGTCTGAACAAGTGACTTCATCCTAATTCTGATACATGCTTTAAGTTTACACTCTTAGACCTAATCCTTTATATATTTCACACACACACACACACACACACACACACACACACACACACACACACACACACACACACACACACATATTTAGGGTGGTAGGGAAAGAAAGCATAATGTAAACCACATAATCTTTATTTTAGCACAAGACCGCTGTTTATATTCTTACTTGGAGAATTCTTTTTAAAGTTCAAAATTAGTGGAGTAGAATTATAGTACTGTTTCTTTTTCAAGGAGAAGAAAAGCTTTCATGGAACCAGAGGCTATGGAACTTATTTGTCACCATAGAAATAATCCTTTTCATAGAAAGAATGAACTAGCAAATAATTCCCAGCCTTGAACATGCTTATCTCTTGCTGAAACCCTGTTCCTTTTTCAAGTTAAATTGAGTATTCTTTATTGAGAAAAGCGATTGTTTTCCAATGCTTCTCTCTCTCTCATTGCTTTCTGGATTTTGAGATTCAAGGCTCTAGTATGGAGGAAACTGGGTTATTACCAGATTTATCCGTGATATAGAGGAAAGACCTTAATTCTTTTTAAGGTCTTTCTACTACATTTGCTTGCCCACAGATTCACATTTGCATTTGTGTCTTAGCCAGTCTTCGTTTCTTGGAAAGCACTTTTCACACATGCTGAGCCTTGGTAGGAAAATATAAACTCCTGGCTTTGAAGGGTGCCATGTATGCAAATGTAAAAATGTGATAGGATAAAATATACCTCCCTACTCGGCCAAAGTTGGTTTTATAAATTTTCTTGGCATTCATGACTTTGGCTGTACTGAAAAACGGAAGTGCTGGTTAGGATTTATGTGAATAATCTTACTATCATAGCTATACAATCAGAATCATTCACACCTCTGATATTCTTATTTAGTTTAATGAGACCGTTGAGTTTCATCTTTCATTTCATTTTGCCTATTTGGGTACAGCATGAATATTTCTAATGAGATATTACACTGGCCTCTGGTCTTTCAAGCTCAGAGGAATAGAATCGGAAATGGGGCACAAATCAGAGGAAGTGATTTTCAGTAATCTTATTTTCTCCCCCAGTTTAACTAAACTTATTAAACTATGGCAAATGGAAGTACCTATTATTAACTCTGAATAAAGTTAGAAATTTCCAAAACACTTAGATGACTATCTAAGAAAGCTTTGCTTTCTAATCAGTTCTCACAGGATATCCTAGCGAATTGCTGGAAGTCAAGGAACTACGTAAAATAATGGACTGTCACATTTTCTTTTAAGTAACACCAAATAAACCCAAACTGGAAAGTCAGTTCTGAGATAGTGAGAGAATAATTTCATTTTACCAGAATAATTTTTCTCACCACTGTGATTCATTAAAATGTGTATATAGTTGAGGCTTTATTGCATTTGAATTATTTTTAAACGTGGGCATTACATGTTGATCTTGTTGCTGGAGCCTACAGAATTATCTGAGCTATTCATTTTGTCAGACACTGAGCAAAGTAGATGTTTCTCTGGAGTTTATATTCTAGATCAGTAGAATCATCTAGGGAAGGTACCTGAACATAGTAAATACTCAATGCAGTAGTTATTGGTGCATTTTTAGAAAAACTAATGCAGGAACATATGGTCAAATAAAGGAAACAGAAAAGAGTTATAAGCCTATTGTTAATGATGAAAGAACACTTATTATTTTGCATCTGTATATAGAGCATAATCTGTCAGGTTGATCTTTAGTGATCTAAAGAAAGGCTTTGTAGAAGAGAAAGGACCCAAACTAGAACTGATATGAGGGAGGATAGGGGCAAGACAACAGAAGGGAATGAGAGATTAAAAGTTAGAAACTGACCTTGTGTAATGAAGAAAAGCAAGATCAAAAGCTGGTAGGATGTGGGCTAGATTTGTTCTATATACACCAAAGCCCTAAAAGGAACAATATATTCATTCCTTCCTTAGTAAGATTAACACTTTTGTTTGAATGGGATAGTAGACTTAGTTTATCATCTTGGAAGAAGTTGAGGTACTACCACCTTTCTTGCAAATTATGCTTTAGATGTAGTGGTTTTTCTGGTTGCACAAACTAAGGTAGGATGACAGAAGTTTGCTTGTTTGTCTGTATTGTTTCCCAGAGTATCTGACCATTGTCTTGGGTTCTAGAATTAATAATCCAAGCACAAGAGATAACATGAAAATTATAAATTAAATGATACTTCCTTAGGGAACTCATTTGAAAAAATGATAATACCTAACAAATATTCTTAATTTTATTTCACAGGGCAAAAGATACTCATCCACAGCACAAGTATAAAATGTACTTGTTCAGAGTTTAGTTATTGTACATAAGACTCCAGTGGAGTGATTTCAAAGTCTTCTTTGAATGACTAAATATTCAGTTTTTCTCTTCCCATAGCTGTCTATTCTTATGCTTTCTGGAGCCCTTCTATTCTCCTATTTGTTGTAGATAGAAAAACACATCTCAAAACTCATGTAAAAATACTATAAAAAGAATACATGACTAATAGAACATTTTCTACATTAACTGTCTTAACCAATTCTATTAAAAGAAATTTAAAAGACTATCTTCCCCCCTTTTTTCTCCTTCCAAGTTTTGGGGGGGGTTTTCCAAATATGGAAGCCTTCTGTCAGAATTCCCTCAGATTGACATGGTGGCATTATGATCATGATATAAAAAGACAGGTTTTCCCCATTCCTCCCTGTCCAAAATTGTTGTCTTAACCATTTCGCAGCTAAAAAAAAAAAAAAAAAAAAGTTTGAGAACTGTGCACTTGCAAAAATGGAGGTAATTACTTTATCCAAGATCATATTCATTAAAAATTACAGGGAACAATCAGTTGATACATTAACTCATTGCTTGAGGTTATCCTCTTTCAGTGGCTATGGGAGCACCACTTTACTTTCCTAGTTTTTTCCTTCCCTGTCCCTTGTTCTAAACCTTCTATAGATTTCATTTCACTAATACTAAATTGAAATTACCACATAACTGAGATGGTGATGGTCAGGTTTCAAAAACCAATGTGGCATGTTGATGAGAAACAATCACCAGAATGAGAACACTTGTAAGAACCCCAAGATAAAAGAATCTTATTTTCTTGGCAAACCCCTTAGATGTTCTGCAATGACGAATGATATGACTGTTATCTTGACACTATACTCTCCCATGTTGAAACTGTTTATGAGAAACAAACATATGAAAAACAGATTGCCAGACACAGAGTAAATCACTATAAAGGGTAGTGAGTTAAGTATTGCCAGTTTTACCCACATTGTCATTGTTATGATGTAACACATTCCTTGAGACTGATATTGTCTCCAAATTTGGGCACAAAATTCCTACTGATCAGTTGGTTGAGCTTCCCTACTGTGTAACATCACACACACACACACACACACACACACACACACACACACACACACGGAGGGGGGGGAGAGATTTGAATACATACCTAACTGCAGTAAAGCTCAAAGGACACTCTGTAAAGGGTGCAATATTAAAAAGGTGTGCAGAGATCATACAAATTGTAAATTTCAGCTCTTGCCCAGGCAATAAACCCAGTAATCCTCTAAGCTCTGCTAGCAATGATTAATAAACAATGGGTGTGTGAAACATATGGAAAAATCATCCCATCTGGACCATTTAAAACTAGGACATAGACTTTATCTTTGTTTATTTCATCCTTAGCTAAAAGGCTTATTATGAATTGCAATAATCCAAGAAGCCAACCATGGAAGACAGACAAACTCTTTAGATAAAACCAAAAAAGCAAGTTCTGTAACCGAGGACCAGATGTATTTTTGGGTTTAGCCCTTGTACATATTTAGCGGAGCTTTTCAAGTGGTGAAGATTTGCATGTTTGTTTTGCAATACTAATGAATATGTTTTTGATTTACATTTTAGAAAATGGAAACTTTTATCTTCTTGGGGCTTTGTAACTTAATGACTTCCAGAGGGTGGTTTGGTGTCCTCTTTTAACCCTTCACCACGAGAAACATATCTCTTTCAGAGGCCCAGTACTCTATCTTGCTGAATTAAAAACCCTTAGATGGTATGGTACTGTCTCTTTTTGCTGGAATGGCAAGGGTTGAAGAGCTTTTGACTTTTCATGTAATGAAAAAATATGCAAATGGAAAATTATTTTTAAACTAGCTTTAATGTGAATCTTGGGGTATAAAGACTGACTCCACAGATGATACTTATATTAGATGAACAAGGACAATTGTTTTTTTTTTTTTTTTCCTTTTTAAATCAGTGCTTTGAGAAGTAGGATCTTGATTATTGGTTCAATTTCCTTAGAGATAAAGACTGTTTTAGAAAGAAGAGGAAAATATCTTACTGAATATTTCACTTCTGGAAGATATCCTTAGGAAGAGTTCTGTCTTCAAGTTTCTTTGAAGATGTTACGTGGAAAAATAAGTAAACACATTTCCCCTCCAAGACTTCCTTTGCTTATAATTTGGATTGGATGAGGACCTTATCAGAAGTGGAAAAATTTATCCTTGAGGGATAACAGAGTATTTTAGAATAAGAGATAACTAGTGCTTTGAACTCTTAATACTTGACAAATTGGGCCAAAGAGATAGCTTTTCTTCTAAATTCTTCCAGTAGTCTTTAAAAATAGAACATGATAGAATAATAAGTATGCCCTTAAATGCCCGTTTTGTGGCCATGAAACCTTTTATATGCTTAAATTTCTGGGACAAACAACTAAAGGTGTAATATCATGCTGAGTGTGCAATGGGGGATGTTTTACATTAGTTCTACAGTGATTAGTTGTGATGAGGTTCAATGAAAATGTGCTAGTAAGGGCCCAGCATTTCTATGATAAAGAACCCAAGGGCGTTTTTATTATGCAATATCTGAAAGACTTATGATCAAGCCTTTTGGAGCCCAATTCTTCACATGGGAAATGATTTTCACCCCTAGAGAATATTTTTCCCCACCCAGACTCTGTTAATAACTAGCTTTAACTTTCCAGAACACTTTTATAGTGTTGTATTAAAATTGGATACATATTTGTTATGAGTTCCTGGTTAGTAGGCATTTTCTAACACTATTTTCTTAAATCATAAAAGGTTGAAATGTGGTATAGGAATTCTTTATTTTCTCTTAATTTTCTTTTTTTCAAAACATTTAGTTCTAGCCTACTTTAGCTCCTAGAGGTAGAACTATCTAAATGTGTTTTTTTTCTTAAAAAGAGATATTTCTTATTATTCAAATTCAAACCTAGAAGGATTCTACCTTAGTTTACTTATATCTTATTTTTCAATTATTTGTTAATAATTCAGATCTTAATTTATTCTTCCTCTTTCTCTATAGTAAAGAGGAGTGGAACAGGTAACTAATTAATTGTGTAAGCACGTTACTGTACTTTATATTCACAAAGATAAGATCTGTAAATCAATCTTATTACTGAAGAGGAAACTTAATCCTAAAGAGGCTAGCTAATCTGTGATTATTCTTTTTTGTTTAATTTTATTTATTTATTCATTTCCTTTTGTTGCCTTTGTTGTTTTATTGTTGTAGTTATTATTGTTGTTGTTGTTGAATAGGACAGAGAGAAATGGAGAGAGGAGGGGAAGACAGAGAGGGGGAAAGAAAGATAGAGACCTGCAGACCTGCTTCACCGCCTGTGAAGTGACTCCCCTGCAGGTGGGGAGCCAGGGGCTCAAACCAGGATCCTTCGCTGGTCCTTGCGCTTTGCGCCACCTGCGCTTAACCCGCTGTGCTACTGCCCGACTCTCTGATTATTCTTACAATCAGGTAAATTAGATTCTAGGATTGTAACTCAGGTATTTTTATTTCTCCAACTGCTTTTCTTTGCTCAACATAGTGCTATTTAAAAAAAAACTCCTGTATCTCTCTGTGTGTCTCTGTCTCTCTCTCCCCTTCTCTCTGTTATTCTTAAAATAAATGTATCCAGTATACCAGGTACCTTAAGTAGTATAAACCAGGTTGAACATAGAAAACCACTTACTGGTGGAGTTCAGGACCATCCAGTGAGTAAGGCTAGTATAGAAAAATACTGGATTAGGGGCTGGGCGGTGGCACAACTGTTTGAGTGCACATGTTACAATGCTCAAGGACCTGGGTTCGAGCCCCCGGTTCTCACCTGCAGGGGGAAAGCTTTGCAAGTGGTGAAGCAGTGCTACAGGTGTCTCTCATTCTCTCTCCCTCTCTGTCTCCCCTACCCTCTCAATTTCTGGCTGTCTCTATCCAATAAAGATAATTAAAAAATTTTTAAAAACTTAAAAAAAAGAAAAATATTGGATTGCTGGAAAAATCATGACACATTTTTTTTGCATAGAAAAATACCTCATGACTTTTCTGTCAGTCAACAATCCAATAGAAAAGATAAAGAGGAGGAGATACAGTGTAGCAGTAAGTGAAACTGTTGGCATTGATGGAAGTCAGGAAGCACCACTAGAGTCTTTCATAGGGATCTGGAATAAATTTTTGAATTTGAAGAGGTGCTTCAGATGGTCAAGTTTAAACCACTGAGGATGAATGGTTATTCATTGTCTGTTGATCACATCCTCATGAAGGAGAGCTTCCCTAACGCTTCCATTGTTCTTTTTAACAACTCTAATGAAGTCCTTCTATATGAAGAAATGAGATCCTTTATCTGCTTCTTACTGCCACTCCTAGTTCTGTTCTCTCTTGTCACTAGAATAACTTGACGTTTTCTGAGTAGCTAGCAGGCACTAGTCAGTGACCATTCTATTTTCCTGGAGACTAAATACTGAAGGAGCCAAGGTACAATCAAGTTGAACAAGTCAAATGTGCAGCAAATACTTGCATTTCATGCATGAAAATTCTTTAATATTCCTAGACTTCAGTTTTATATAAGCTCTCAGTCAATCATATTTCATGGGAGAAGGCGAGGGAGACCAAATATTTGACTTAAAGAACTCACATTATTAAGATTATATTAAGGATTCAATTTTGTGCACGTCTCCCTGTAACTTTCCCTTCCCCATCCACCAAGTCTCATATCATGCCACTGTTGTGCTGGCTTGAATTGTCAGCGCACCTGTACTTATTTAATGATTATGGCTAAACCTCAGTGCCAGCTGGAGAGAAAGGTCACATTTCATGAAGGTGTAATTGGAGAACTATGTTTCTTAGGAACAGAAGTAGTAGACCCATGTTGGAAAGTTTGAGAACATAGGCCTATTCAAAAGCCACTTACCTTTGGTAGTGAATCATTTCTTAAATATCTGATTGGAGCTTGATTTTTATTGTGGCTGCTGCCTCATATAGCCAGAGGATTAAGTTTGCCATCAGAATTAGGTATGTCCAGAAATCATGGTGGAATCTGGGTTGTAAGAGGGGAGAGAGTTGCAGTAATTGGGTCTGCTATATAATAGGGGTCCTGAATCTACATCCACACCTCCTCCATATGTGACTGACAGGATGATTTCATCAGCAAGGGTTCTGAATCATCTTTACTAGCTACAGTCCTGTTTTCTATTCACATATTGAACAAGTAACTCATTCATTTCTATAACCATCAAATTCATTTCTATTTTCCTTAATGCAATCTGTTGATGGCCTGCAGACATGGATAATGGTCACAGTGCTTTTTTTTTTTTTTTTCTACCTCCAGGCTTATTGCTGGGGTGCAGTGCCTGCACCATAAATCCACTGCTCCTGGAGGCCATTTTTCCACCCTTTTGTTGCCCTTGTTGTTGTAGCCTTGTTGTGGTTATTATTGTTGTTGTTGATGTCGCTCATTGTTGGATAGGACAGAGAGAAATTGAGACAGGAGGGGAAGACAGAGAGGGGGAGAAAAAGACAGATACCTGCAGACCTGCTTCACCACCTGTGAAGCGACTCCCCTGCAGGTGGGGAGCTGGGGACTCAAACCAGGATCCTTATGCTGGTCCTTAAGCTTTGCGCCACGTGTGCTTAACCCACTGCGCTACCGCCCAACCCCCTGTCATAGTGCTTTTTAGACTTTGAAAGAGTGTCTTTAGAAGAGAGAAAGAGAGAGAGAGAGGTTAGAAGAGAGAGAGAGAAAGAGAGAGAGAGAGACGAAAGGGAGGGGATGGGGGGCAGGTGATGGCACACTTAGGTTAAGTGCACATAGTACTAAATGTAGGAACTGGCTCAAGGATGCTGGTTTGAGCCTCTGGCTCCCCACCTGCAAGGGAGTCGCTTCACAAGCAGTGAAGTAGGTCTGCAGGTGTCTATCTTTCTCTTTCCCTCTCTGTCTTCCCCTCCTCCCTTGATTTCTCTCTGTCCTATCCAACAACAACAGCAACAAGAAAAATGGGGGGGGGGATAATGGGAAAAAATGGCTACAGAAGCAGGGGATTCTTGGTCCCCAGCCATAACCCTCGAGGAGAGAGAGAGAGATACTGAGAGAGAGAGAGAGAGAGAGAGAGAGAATAGGAGAGGAGAGGAGAGGAGGGGAGGGGAGGGGAGGGGAGGGGAGGGGAAGGAAAGGGAAGGGAAGGGAAGGGAAGAGAAGAGAAGAGAAGAGAAGAGAAGAGAAGAGAAGAGAAGAGAAGAGAAGAGAAGAGAAAAAAAGTATATTCACCATGGTTAAATAGTAGAAATGAATTTGGCTTTATAGGAGATGAAATGATGTCTAAAATATGAAAAATGCGTATCTCTTCAGTTTAGAAAATTTTAGTTTCACTTGCAGCAACATAGTGAAAAATATCCAAGATCTAACTTAAAATAAAACTTGGCTCTAAGAGACATGTGTAATAAATTAGCAGATTAAAGTTGTTTACACCTTTGGCATTTTTAATCTCATATTTCTGCTTTAAATAGCTTCCCTGGCAATTATATAGTTTTTTTTTCATCATTTAATTCTAAACGTTGCATGTTGGACATATTTTGATATTTATCTCAACTATTTCTTTCTTAGTCTCTGTCTCTAAGATGATTACTACTAGTTGATAATAATAACTAATAAAATAATCTCATTTATGTTTGATTTATCTTTCATGTGAATAAATAGTCTTTGGTAACACTGTTTTCTTTTATAACCATTTCCTGTTTCTTTTAAAAAGTCCTTCCTAAGATATTACTTTGATGTTTTGAAATAAATGTTTAAATTGATTCAACATATTTAAAGAAATACTTATGTGTAGTGCAGTGAGTCAGGTATAGTAAGTATTACAACCTATGGTGGATATCAAGCCAAGGGAGACATTTTTCAGGTCCACAGAGGTCATATAAGTATTAGGACATTCAGGAGAACATGATGAAAACGTCAAGAAATCAGCTCAAAAACAGCACTGTGAATTTGAAAAAGAGAGAAATAATGGGACTTTGGAAGGCAGGGGCTGGGGGGACTGGTGACACACCTCACTGCAAGCATATGTTACAATGTGCAAAGTCCCAGGGGTTTAAGCCTGGGGTCCCCAGCTACAGGGGGAAAGCTTTTTTAGTGGTGAAGCAGTGTTGCAGGAGTCTCTCTCTCTCTTTCTCTCTCTCTCTCTCTCTCTCTCTCTCTCCTCTCTCAATTTCTGGCTGTCTCTATCCAATATATAAATAAAAAATAATGGGACTTTGTATTAAATATGTATTTTTTCTTGGTGGCATGTGCCTATCTGCTTCCTTTTAAAAAGATTTTTCTTGAGCTCCCTGTGACAGATCTGATTTCTTTGCTCTTAAATTTTGTGCTGGGGGCCAGCTGATAGTGCAGCAGTTAAGTGCACATGGCAAGAAGCTCAAGGACCCATGTAAGGAAACTGGTTCGAGCCACTGGCTCCCCTCCTGCAGGGGGGCTGCTTCATGGGTGGTGAAACAGGTCTGAAGGTGTCTATCTTTCTCTCCCCCTCTTTGTCTCCTCCCCCAATTGCTCTCTGTCCTACCCAACAACAGTAATGGCAACAATAACAATAACAACAACAAGGGCAACAAAATGGGAAAAATGGCTTCTAGGAGCAGTAGATTCATAGTGCAGGCACTGAGCCCCAGCAATAACCCTGGAGGCAAAAAAATTTGTGTCTGCTCCCTTTAAAATAAATAATAATAAATTCATTAATGTTTACTTCACATACTATAATATGCACCTCTTTGGACATTAAACCAACTGTATATTCCTTACATGTGTGTTTTTGTATGTGCTAGATAGAGAGTATGTGTATGCTTGGTGTGTTATAGTTTATACACACAAGTGTGTCTGTGTGTGCATATATTGTGAGTATCTGTTTTAGACTAACCTATATCTGGACTTTTTTTGGCCACTGATTAATTTTTATTGCAAACTATTGTTTTGTGCTAAAAGTTATATATATATTATATAACATTTCCATAGTATTTATGAATTGAGATTAAGAGGGGTTACTTTTCTGGAATCAGAGGCATTCATGAGAAATAGTAAATCTGAGCATCTGGGCTTTCTCTGAGCACACCACTCTCCTTGCAGTCCTTTCTGATGATGGCCTTCTTTTAAAGATTTATTTGCTTATA
The DNA here is from genome assembly GCF_950295315.1 of Erinaceus europaeus. Taxonomy (NCBI): domain Eukaryota; kingdom Metazoa; phylum Chordata; class Mammalia; order Eulipotyphla; family Erinaceidae; genus Erinaceus; species Erinaceus europaeus. The sequence continues at coordinate 127,532,245 of NC_080162.1, forward strand.
TATATATTTTTTACATTTTTTGAGCATATTTATTTATTTATTTAAAATAGGAGACATTAACAAAACCATAGGATAGGAGGGGTACAATTCCACACAATTCCCACCTCCAGATCTCTATATCCCATTCCCTCCCCAGATAGCTTTTCCATTCTCTATCTCTCTGGGAGCATGGACCCAAGGTCATTATGGGTCGCAGAAGGTGAAAGGTCTGGCTTCTGTAATTGCTTCCCTGCTGAACATGGGCGTTGACTGGTTGATCGATACTCCCAGTTTGCCTATCTCTTTCCCTAATAGGGTAGGGCTCTGGGGAAGCAGAGTTCCAGGACATGTTGGTGGGGTTGTCTGTTCAGGGAAGTCTGGTTGGCATGATGCTAGCATCTGGAACCTGGTTGCTGAAAAGAGAGTTAACATACAAAGCCAAACAAATTGTTGAACAATCATGGACCCAAAGGCTGGAATAGTATAGATGAAGTGTTGGGGGGTACTCACTGCATACTATTGTGTACTTCTGATTTCAGGTATATATTTTGTCCTAGTTTATGGATAAGTGTGAACATAAGCTCTATCTCAGGGGACCTGGTCTATATCTAGATTTTGGGACTTTGTTAGGAAGTGAACCACCTGGAATGGAATTAGAGCATACTGTGAAAGGAAAGGTCTCACCCGAGTAATGAAGCTGAAGGGTTGGCATTCCACACCTGAAGTCTCTGGACACAGTCTGAAGTGGAGCATGCTGGAGTGGCACTCCTTGCCTTAGGTTTGATTAGGTTCTGATCGGCGGATGCAATATTATTTGATATGAATTGAGAGAAGCATGCAGGAATGTGTGCCCCACCCTAAGGTTCCAGGACTGGGGGGAATATAGGCTCTATAGTGGAAATGTGAGGTTCCTGCTGTCTTAGGGTTCAAGAAGATGATGGATAGTTATTGTTATCATCACATTATTTGGTAATTGGGTTAACTTTGAAAGGTCCCTTTGTTAGGGTTTGCTGTATAATACCCAGTATCTTGTATATCTTGTATATAGCTGTGCCACCGGTTGCTTCTGTTCTCCCTGGTCTAGGCTTTTGAGAGAGTCAACATATCAAAGACTCAGCCTATGTATTAAAAAGACTCAGTCTGTGTTTTAAAAAGCTTGAGACATACGATCAATTTTTCCCCTTTCATATTAATTAAATAGTGATTTATATGACTATAATTTAATAGGAGTATACATAAACACCATTCCAACCACCAAAAGATGTGTCCCATCCTACCCACCCACCCCAACCCCCCTGCTGCCCCAGGAAGGGTAATATCCACCCTCCCCCGCACCACAGGGTTTTTAATTTGGTGCCCTACTTACAATTTGATCAGGTCCTGCTTTTAGATTCCCTTTTTATTCTTCTTTCTCAACTTCTGTTGATAAGTGGGATCATCCCATACTCATCTTTATCTTTCTGACTTAGCTCACTTAACAGAATTCCTACTAGCTCTGTCCAAGATGGGTCAGAGAAGGTGGGTTCATTGTTCTTAATAGTTGCATAGTATTCCATTGTGTATATATACCACAGCTTTCTCAGCCACTCATCTGTTGTTGGGCACCTGGGTTGCTTCCAGGTTTTAGCTATTGTGAATTGTGCTGCTATGAAATTAGGTGTACACATATCTTTTTGGTTGAGTCTTATGGAGTCCTTGGGGTATATCCCCAGGAGAGGAATTACTGGATCATATGGAAGGTCCATGTCTACCCTTGTGAGAGTTCTCCAGACTGTTCCCACCAGCAGTGCAGAAGGGTTCCTCTGTCCCCACAGCCTCTCCAACATTTGCTGCTGCTGTCCTTTTTGATGTATGCCATTATTACAGGAGTGAGTTGGTATCTCAATGTTGTCTTGATTTGCATCTCTCTGACAATCAGTGACCTGGAGCAATTTTTCATATGTTTGTTAGCCTTTTGGATCTCCTCTGAAGTGAATGTTTTGTTCATATCCTCTGCCCATTTTTGGATGGGGTCATTTGCTTTTTTGGTGCTAAGTTTGCTAAGCTCTTTGTATATATATTGGTTATTAGTCTCTTGTCTGATATATGGCATGTGAAGATCTTCTCCCATTCTGTGAGGGGTCTCTTTTTTTGTGTGATAGTTTCTTTGGCTATGCAGAAGCTTTTCAATTTGATGTAGTCCCATTGGTTTGTTTCTGCTTTAGTCTTCCTTGCAGTTGGGTTTGTTTCATCAAAGATGTCCTTGAGGTTTAGGTGGGAAAGTGTTCCACCAATGTTTTCCTCTATGTATTTGGTAGTTTCTGGTCTAACATCCAAGTCCTTGATCCATTTGGAGTTGATTTTTGTTTCTGGTGAGATAAGATGGTTCAGTTTCATTCTTCTACATGTTTCAACCCAGTTTTCCCAGCACCATTTATTGAAGAGAACCTCTTTCTCCCGTTTAATGCTTTGGGCCCCCTTATCAAAGATTAGATGTCCATAGGTGTGGGGGGTTAGTTATGGGCTTTCAATTCTGTTCCACTGGTCTGTGTGCCTATTTTTGTTCCAGTACCAGGCTGTTTTGATGATGATGGCCTTATAATAAAGTTTGAGTTCTGAGAGTGTGATGCCTCCATTTCTGTCTCTTTTCTTCAAGATGGTTTTGACAATTCTAGGTGTTTTTCTGGTTCCAGATAAATGATTGTAATTTTTGTTCTATTCTCTTAAAGAAGCTTGGTGGAACTTTGATGGGTATAGCATTAAATTTGTATATGGCTCTGGGGAGATATTCATTTTGATGATATTTCTTCCAATCCATTAGCATGGGATGTCTTTCCATTTCTTGGTATCAATTTCTATTTCCTTGAATAGTGACTCACAGTTTTCAGTATAGAAGTCTTTCATTTCTTTGGTTGGCTTTACTCCTAGGTATTTTATTGATTTTGCTGCAACAGTGAATGGGAATGATTTCTGAATGTCTTCTTCTTCAGATTTAGTGTTTACATAAAGAAATGCCACTGATTTTTGTATATTGATTTTGTAGCCTGCCACCTTGCTATATCGCCTAATAACTTCCAGTAGTTTTCTGTTGGATTCTTTAGGTTTTTTTCTATGTATACTATCATATCATCTGCAAATAGTGAGAGCTTGACTTCTTCCCTTCCAATCTGTATTCCTTTGATTTCTTTCTCTTGCCTGATTGCTATGGCAAGAACTTCCAGTGCTTTGTTGAAGAGTAATGGTGATAGTGGACAGTGCTGTCTAGTCCCCGGTCTGAGGGGGAATGCTTTCAGCTTCTGTCCATTGATGTTGGCTATAGGTTTGCTATATAGGGATTCCACTATCTTGAGGAATTTCCTGTCTATTCCCATTTTTTGTAGAGTTTTGAGCATGAATGGGTGTTGGATTTTGTCAAAGGCTTTCTCTGCATCTATTGAGATAATCATGTGGTTTTTGGCTTTGCTTTTATTGATGTGGTGAATGACATTGATTGACTTACATATGTTGAGCCAGCCTTGCATTCCTGGGATAAATCCCACTTGGTCGTGATGAACAGTCTTTTTGATATACTGCTATATCCAGTTCGCTAAGATCTTGTTTAATACTTTGGCATTTATGTTCATCAGAGATATTGATCTGTAGTTTTCCTTTTTTGTGTGTCTTATCTGCTTTTGGTATCAGGGTGATGTGGGCTTCATAGAAGGTGGAAGGGAGTGTTCCTGTTTTTTTCGATCTTATGGAAAAGCTTAGGAAGTATGAGTACTGTTTCCTGAAGATTTTGTAGAATTCGTTTGTGAAGCCATCTGGTCCAGGACTTTTGTTGTTGGGGAGATTCTTAATAAGGGTTTCAATTTCTTTGTCTGTGATTGGTGCATTTAGGTTTTGTAGTTCTTCTTGGTTCAGTTTTGGACGGGCATAGGTTTCTAGGAATTGTTCCATTTCTTCCAGATTCTCTAGCTTGGGGACATATAATTCTTCATACCTCCCCAGCTGGGTTCTATACTTTAACTTCTAAGGTATCCCATTAAAGGACAAGGCCCAGGGCTCCGGAGAGCTGGAGGCCACTCACCTCTGGGCTCCAGACACAGCAGGGCAGCTCTGGTGGTGGAGCTGATGCAGACCATCAGCCTACTCAGAGGGGAAGTGCCCAGGGAGAAGGGGGCTGGGTGGCTGCTGGTCCCACATAGGCAGTGGCCTGTAGCGGGGTGTCCTAGCACTGCTGGGTGGGTGTCACAGAACTGCTTCTGCAGCCATTCTTGCAGGCTGCTACCTAAGCTGCAGAGGGCACCCTGTGAGACTCCTGATAATGTCCTTTTCATTCCTTTATTTTTCAGGCTATTACTGGGCCTGGAGGTGCAATTAGGTGTCTTCCTGTTGACCATTTCCATTTCCAGACAATTTTCCTCCTTTCCCTAAAACGATACCAGTTTCATTTCCTTCTTATCAGGCAATCCCCCTATTCCTCTCTTTGTAGTAGACTTCTCTAACCCCCTGGATCTGTCCTGTATATTTGTTGAAGACTTTGGTTCACTATCATTTTCTCGTCTCCTAACTCTTCTTTAGTTTATTATTCCAGTAGTACTTCTGAAAACCTGGCCACTCAGTATCTCTAACTCCTTTCCTGCAGTGAACTCCTTCCAAGACTGTTCTTTTACCTACTCCCTCAACCACTATCTCCTATGGTGCTAGCCTAAACTAGAATCTAGAATTAGTGAAGCCTGTTCATGTCTTCAATTTCATGTATACCAGCACATCCTTCTCCTTCTTCCCCTTCCTCTCCTTCTCCTTCTCCTTCTCCTTCTCCTTCTCCTTCTCCTTCTCCTTCTCCTTCTCCTTCTCCTTCTTCTTCTTCTTCTTCTTCTTCTTCTTCTTCTTCTTCTTCTTCTTCTTCTTCTTCTTCTTCTTCTTCTTCTCCTTCCATTTCCTATTCCTCTTCCCCCTCCCCCCCTCCTTTTTTTGCCTCCAGGGTTATTGCTGGGGCTGGGTGTCTGCACTGCAAATCCATTGCTCCTGGTGGCAATCTTTTTTTATTCCATTGTTGTTGTTGTTCTTGCTGTTATTGTTGCTGCTGTTGTTGTTGGATAGGACAGAAAAAATTGAGAGAGGAGGGAAAGAGAGAGGGAGAAAGAAAGATAACACTTGTAGACCTGCTTCACCACTGGACTTTGTACTTCACACGGTGTGAGCTTAACCCGCTGCACTACCACATGACCATAACTTTTCTCAGCTTATTTCCTATAGTAATCTAATGTAATAACACCTTGAACTCTGGAATTTATGACCTATTTGTTCCTCCTACCTTCTCCCTCACCCTCTTAGTCCTGAATCCTCCTATACAGCATCTGTCCCAACACTTTTTTCTTTACTCTCCCTTCAGATCTTCCCTCTTGTCTTGCATGTAAAGCTCAGTCATTATTACCATGAACTCATATCTACTCTGAATTCTCTAGTCTCACTTGTGTCTTAGTACTGGCATGGCGAAAATCTAGCCTTGGTTGAGTCTAACCCTGCCCATAGATGTCCTGACTGTTAGTAGAAAACACACACACACACACACACACACACACACACACACACACACATTCATATAATGACTGGTCTTATTATTAAATTTATGGGCACAAACTTTATATGTATATCTAACATTTCTGAAGTGCCATGCTACATTTTCCCAATTTATTAACCTTGCTATTCTGGATAATTATTTAAATCTTTTTTTTTTTAAATCTCTGTTACCATTCTATCTTTACTAAAAATATAGACATCTTACATCCCGCCACTCTATATATATCTACTTCTCAGTACTCGTACTGCTAGTCTCCCTCCCTGTTGCTCCATAGAGAAAATGTCTTTGTTTAAATCTAAAGACAGTTGCTCCATATATATAGCTGATCCTGTTTATCACCCTGCTCAAGGACATTATGCCCAGAACTCTCTTTGTCAGGTGATTAATTTCTCTCCTCTTGTGGATTATTCCCACCAACACAAATATGCTGTTATTTTCCCCCCTATGAAGCTTTCATTATATGACAAAAGCTGTTTTCCTCAAAACTGACAATGAGCCCATACTGTCAAATCCATTGATCAACTTTCACTGGTTGTAAGGGACCGGGTACATCTGGGTGACAAGTCTAGCAGATGGAGACTTGTCTCAAGTGGCCTCTCCCAGGGCTCTGTTCTGGCTCCTATGCTATTTAATATTTACATCAATAACCTCCCAGAAACTTCTTCAAGGAAGTTCATCTATGCCGATGACATCTGCTGTGCAACTCAGGCATCAAAGTTTGGCATCCTCGAGGAAACACTCACGAAAGACATGTCTCTGATATCTGATTACTGTAAAAAATGGCGACTAATCCCTAGCACTGCAAAAACGGTATTATCTGTTTTCCATCTACACCATGCCTCGGCCTGGCGTGAGCTTAATGTGTAGCTTGGCGATACAAGAATCCGGCATGAAGCCCAGCCAGTCTATCTTGGCGTTACTCTCGATCGCACTCTGTCATTTCACAAACATCTCATAAAAACTGCAGCAAAGGTGGGCACGAGGAATAACATCATTGCAAGACTGGCCAGCTCCTCATGGGGCGCGAGCGCTTCCACACTACGATCATCATCTCTGGCATTATGCTATTCCACTGCAGAATACTGTGCCCCAGTATGGTTCCGTAGCCCCCATGTCCACTTGGTCAATTCCAAATTATATTCCTCCATGAGGATAATTTCTGGAACCATCCGTTCCACCCCGGTTCCATGGCTGCCAGTGCTTAGCAACCCAAATCGCCCCGCCAGATATTCGTTGGGATGCGGCATCATCTAAGTTCATTTCCCACGTCTACGTTCGACCGGACCTGCCAATATACACGGATATCTTCGCCCACCCTGTCCAACGCTTGACGTCTCGTCACCCAATCTGGTCCCCTACGCCTACACTGAACTTCTCTGTTCCAGACTCTTGGAAACAGAGTTGGCAGTCAGCTGAGGTAAAGAACAAACACCTCATCACAGACCCCTGCAAGTGTCAACCAGGCTTTGACCTAGCACGTTATGATTGGGCCCTCCTCAATCGCTATCGAACAGGCCATGGTTGGTGCGCCGCTATGTTCCATTTCTGGGGAGCCAGAGACGACCCGAACTGCCCCTGTGGCTACAGACAGACTATGACCCACATAGTTAACGACTGCCACCTCTCCAGATTCAAAGGAGGTCTCGAAACTTTACATCAGGCTCAACCTAACGCTGTTGACTGGCTACAGAAGAAGGGCAAACGCTAGAAGAAGAAGAAGGGACCTATCAGAAGTGTTAGACACAAAACTCATGATCTTCTTTTTGAAATTATTCCTGTTTTGTCTTTCAGGGTATAACACATTCCTGGCCTTCTTCTCTATATCATTGAAACTTCTCTTCTTTTAGAGATGCCATCTTATCTCCTCAACATATAATTGACTTTACCCTTAATCCTCTTCTCTTTTTCACCAGCATATCCTTTTTTTTTTCTCATATTAATTAGTGATTTATATGACTACAGTTTAATAGGTGTGTACATAAACACCATTACCATCACCATCTTTTGTATATTATTTTAATAGATTTGTTTCTGCTTCCACTCACTTCCCTTCAGTCTGTTCTGTAACACCATTGCTAGTCTTTTAACTTCTACAGTGGTTCCACTCATCTTAAAAAAATTCCGATGACTGAATCTGACACAGAAGAAAAGTGACCCAGAGGGTGTGACTCTTGTTTCATCTTTGCTTTCAGACTAATCATTCTCTCTCTTTCTTCTTCACTTTCTTCATTTCAGTCACACTCTAGTTATTCCCCTGACTTAAGACTTTTATTATTGACTTCCATCTGTATAGAACATTATTTTTAAATTACCTTTATTTATTTGATAGAGACAGCCAGAAGTGGAGTGGGGGGAGGTAGCGATGAATGGGAGGAGAGAGACAGAAAGATAACTGCAGCACTGCTTCGCCATTCTCAAAGCTTTCCCCCTGCAGGTGGGGATTGGGGGCTCGAACCTGGGTCCTTTCACATTGTAACATGAGTGTTCAATCAGGTGCACCATCACCCAGCCCCCTAAACTAATCTTTCATTTGTTGTCTCATTTTCTCCAGGCCTTTGCTCAAATATTGCCTTATATGTTTCTTCACCTCTGAAAAGAAACCACCTGTGTTCACAGGTGAGTCTTGTTACTTTGTAGACTTCTATCATTTCTAAGGACTTGGTTTTCGAATTCTAACTTCCCCATTGACGTTTTCCATCTCTGAGTACTATTCACCGGAAACTATACAGAGTTGAATGATGAACTTCTTGAATTGAGGAAGATGTTAAGCCATAGAAGATGGGGAATGAAGGGATTAAATAACCAGGGTACAGATAAAAAAGGGTGCAGGTGCACAAGAAGGGATTGGGCTATTTTGCCATGCATGCAGCCTGGGTTCAAGTCTGGCTACCACAGCATTGGAGGAAACCTCTCTCTCTCCCCCCTCTCATTTTCTCTCTTCTTCAATCCCTCTCTCTCTCTCTCTCTCTCTCTCTCTCTCCCTCTCTCTCTCCCTCTCTCTCTCCTTAAAGAAGTTGACCCAGAATGATGAAGCCCCTTAGACAAAAACAAAACAAAACAAAACAAAACACAAGGTGGGGATCTGGTTTCCTGTGGACTAATAAATCTAAATGGGCTTCTGTTCAGATCAATTTGAAACCTCTTTTCAATTTAGTACATATCTCCATATCTCTGGGCACTCAAAATTTGTCATACTTTCACAAGTCTTTACTTGAAGTTGTAAAATAAGGCTTCTCATGGATGGTGAGGGGAGGGAAGGGAAAAAGACATAATTCATTTTCTGAAACACTCTGAAATTTTTACATGAAAGGTGCTAAACATGCAAACTGTTAGATTTTATTTTTAAATTGTGCAAGCTATATATCTCCCCAGTTAAATGTTCACTTGCCAGTTATCCTCTTTCTGCCTGGAAAATAATAAATGCAAATAGTATATTTTCCAATACTAAGATACATTTGAAATATTTTTTAAAACTATCCCTTCTTGTTCACATATATCATATTTAAATAACATTAATTAGCTATTTCAGTTATTTAAAGGGTAATTTTAACCACAGTGGCTTCCATTTCTGCATTTCTGGCATTCCTTACCTTTCAGTTAGGTTACAGACCATCATCTCTGAATCAAATAATAAAAGAACAGTTTAAAGGTGTAACAGTGTTTTGTCTTCCCAGTTTGCTCTGATAAGTTTCTTGACATTTTCAAAGTGAAATCGTCTCTCTTCCCACTTTCTTTAAATCATGAATCTCTTAATATATCCTAACTTAAAAAAGAATAGTGTTTTACTGGTCGAGAAAATTAGCCTCTTCTTTCAAAACTTACACTGCCCCTTCCTGTTAAGATCCTATGGCCTCATCTCATACAGCTTTGTTGTTTTGGGGACATTTCTTTTTTTCATCATCTATCAGTTTGAGTCCCCTCAGAGTTTGATCACCCTTTAAGATCAGGATGAGACTGAGCTACTAGATGAGCTTGACTTCACACAAGGCGAGTCCTGATTTCTACTGCTACATTCTCTGTTGCTTGCTATGCGGAGGATCTTGGACAAATCATTTAACTACTCCAAATCTTGTGTCCTCTGATGGTAAAATAAAGGTAATAATATATGTCTTGCAGGATTGCTTAAAAACAAATGTAATGGGAGTTGGGCTGTAGCGCAGCGGGTTAAGCGCAGGTGGCGCAAAGCACAAGGACCGGCATAAGGATCCTGGTTCGAACCCCGGCTCCCCACCTGCAGGGGAGTCGCTTCACAGGCGGTGAAACAGGTCTGCAGGTGTCTATCTTTCTCTCCTCCTCTCTGTCTTCCTCTCCTCTCTCCATTTCTCTCTGTCCTATCTAACAACAACAACAACAATAAAACAATAAGGGCAACAAAAGGGAATAAATAAATAAAATAAGTATTAAAAAAAATTAAAAAAACCAAATGTACTTCAACTAGTGGCTACTAGGAAAACACTTGAGATTGAATAGTTGCATTTATCACTTGTTGTGTCAGTGGAGATGTACACTTAGAGCGCAGCACCTCTGGGGTATCTTAGTAAGGTGTTAGAAAAAAAACTGTTATAGGGTGGGGGTAGATAGCATAATGGTTATGCACAGAGTCTCCTGAGGCTCCAAAATCCCAGGTTCAATCCCCCACACCACCATAAACCAGAGCTGAGCAGTGCTCTGGTAAAAACAAAACAAAACAAACAAACAAACAAAACATAGAATTTTGGATGGGTGATTTGCGGAGAGTATTAGTCTAGATTAGATGATATCAGAAAGCAGAAGCAATTCTAAGATTCTTTTCTCAATAAATAATATTTATGCTGAGTGGAGAGTAGCACAAACAGAAAGCTATGATTAGTCAATAATTAGTCATTTATGTAAGGAGACAAAAGGAGTGTCTGCTGTATGTAGGGTGATTCAGTGACCTACCTCGTCTGTATGAATGAAATTATGAAATGACTGCTTTGTCTCACTTTATCACAATTTCAGAGCTACCTCTATGCTTTTTTAAAAAAATTGTTGTTATAGTTGTTATTGTGGTTGATGTCGTCATTGTTGGATAGGACAGGGAGAAATGAAGAGAGAAGGGGAAGACAGAGGGGGAGAGAAAGACACCTGAAGACCTGCTTCACCGCCTGTAGGTGAGGAGCCGGGGGCTCAACTGGGATCTTTCGCCAGTCCTTGTGCTTTGCACCACGTGTGCTTAACTCACTGCACTACCACCCAACTCCCTAGAGCTACCTCTATGAAGATGGCTTATGCCTAATAGCAGAATAACTAATGCTGTTTGAAAGTGCTAAGTCAGCTTCTGAATGTTGGATGTTGATTTTCTCTCACTCTCTGTCTCTTTAAAGTACAAACCCTTGGCACAATATCTAGATCTCCCAAAGACTCAGTACAGTGGGGGAAATGTTCATCAGAAAATTACGAATTATGCATTCAGCCTTTTAAATTCCAAAATAAATAATGCTGGTTCCTTCCTCTAATGAAGTTAGCCGATATTTCGTTAATCTTAAAGCCAGCGTCATGCTGAACACTTTCAACAGATGCTCATATATAATCTTTCTATAATCTGATGAGAGTGACATTACCATCTTTTCACATTTCACAGATAGAAAAACAGATTTGTTCTAGATGTAAAAAGACTTTGCCAAGGTCACACGCACATGTGAAGGAAGGACAGATTCACTTGCTGGAATTCTTTCTTCAGAACTGAGATACTTTTTGCATCCCATAATGACCTTGGGTCCATGTTCCCAGAGGGTTAAAGAATAGGGAAGCTACCAGGGGAGGGGATGGGATACAGAGTTCTGGTGGTGGGATTTGTGTGGAGTTGTACCCCTCTTATCCTATGGTTTTGTCAGTGTTTCCTTTTTATAAATAATAATAATAACAAAAGAACTGAGATTCTTAACTGCTACATGTTGTTACTTTCTATTTCCTAACTAATTGTGGATGGCCTACTCCAGAACTTCTCTAGCACCAATTCCATTTCTTATTTCTCATCTGAGTTATAATTAACACTGTATTCCTTGCACTTGTTTTACAATTCCTCTATTGTATCTGTTAGCTGATAGCAGCAAAACATGAGGGCTTTAATTCAAGACAGCTGGATTGTGCTTTCAGCATTAATTGAAAGACAAATCTGCTATAGTTTTAAATTGGGAATTTTTTAATCTTCTCTTTGGAGTGGAGGAGAATAGTGATCCTAGATTGTGAATTCAAAACACATTATAGTCCCTGTGCTCCTTTTTTAAAAATGGAGTTTACAATAATAGTTTTTAGAATTTTCACAAAATGGCAACACAAGGCAATATGTAGTGGGCTAGAAATTGGCATATGCTCCAAATTATTATAATGTTGCTGTATCAACATTCAGTTGATGAAAATGTGAGTCCTTGGCATTCAATTAACATGCATTACATTGCCACTTACACTTCTATGTGGAAATAGAGATCTCTGTTATATATACTTCTATATGGAAATAGAGAATTAAAATAGTTTGAGGGTTTATTCTGTGCCAGGAATTGCCCGAGGTGCACGATCTCATTTACTCTTCATAACTCCTAGAAATGAAGAATTGTTTGTGGTTGAGGTCACCATCAGTTCACCTTGGCTTAGTGCCTTATTAACATAATAACTGTACCCCTTTATTTTCACATTTACCCTCCCCTTCCTTTGCTTCAATCTAAAGTCTTAGTCAGTTCTTTAAACTGTAACTCAAGATTTATTCCTTTCCTTCTTAAACAATCCCAATGATATACTACTGCACTTGGAGTGTTCTTTGTTATCATCTTCAGATTTAATGAAGGTCTTCCTTTCCATGGCCTCCTTGGTTCAACTCCTATATGCTCCTCAGATTTTGTTACAGTCATTCTCCCCCTTGGTTGATGTGCTGTAGTCATATTGAATCTTTTTTATTTTTAATTTTTTTAAATTTTCCTTTATTATTTAAATTGAGGGCACCATGTTTTATAACATGCAATTCAAGTCTTTTCTAATGCATGTTATCACACAGCATCCAAAATCAATATGCCAATGTCCTTCCACCCTGTCCACTGGATTCCACAGGCTGATGCTTTTGCTCCCATCCGACTGCCCTTTTGGGAATCGTACTTTTGTAGATAGAATCCAAGAGTTTGTTGGGTCGTGTTTTGTCTGTTCCTTTGCCTTGTTCCTACCACCACAGTTCTGTGTCTTCATTCCCTCCCTTGGAAACTGCAGTAGTTCCCCAAGGTCACAGATGTAGGTTATCTGTCTATCTATCTATCTATCTATCTATCTATCTATCTATCTATCTATCTATCTATCTAACTATCTATTTATTATCTACCTATCATCTATCTATATCTATCTATGTATCTTTGCCCATTTTTATTCTATGGTCCTGCCTTCTCTTCCTAAGACACACCTGCACCTATTATTACTTCCAAATGTCCTTCTTTTTTTTTTTTTTTCTCTTCTCTCTCTGGGTCCTGATAGAACTGGAGTCCACCCTTTTAAAGTAGTTGAGCAATAACCTACTGTGTATACATACTGTATTTTCTTTTTCCAATCATACAATAACCTATTTTTTTTTACTTTCAACTTGAGAGAGAGAGACAGAGAGAGGCAGAGGGAGAGGGAGAGAGAGAGAGAAAGGCAGTGGGGAGATACCACATTAGCATTCCATCATCCAGCTTCCTTTGGGCAGTGAATGGTACTCTCTTGTGGCATCTGGGATGCAAAGTTGAGTCCTTATGCACGGTAAAGTGTGTACATTTTCTGATGAGCTATTTTATGGCACCCTTAACCAACTTCTTTCCTTTGTTTAATGCCATGAGTTTAACCATACATAAAAACTTACAACTAATATATATATATATATATATATATATATATATATATATATATATATAATCTAATGTCAATGTCTTTGATCTACTGGAGTTGACTTTTGTACAAGGTGATATGTAGTGGTCCAATTTCACTTATTTGCACTTTTGAATCCAATTTTCCCAATACCACTTAACGAAGAGATTCTCCTTTCTTCAGTTATTGTTTTGGGGCCCCTTGACAAAAATAATTTGTTCAAAGGAGAAGAAAACATTGGTAGGACACTTTATGATCTATGCTTCAAAAATGTTTTCAAGGACTAAAGTCCAACAGACACATGAGAAAGTTCTCAAAGTCACTGATTATCACATAAATACAAATAAAGAGAACAAAAAAAATACCACTTCATACCAGTGAGAATATCATACATTAGAAAGGACAATAACAAAATGTTGGAGAGGATATGGAGAAAAAAGAACACGTCGGCTTGGCTAGTAGGAGTATATATTACTCCAACCATTGTGGAAAACATTACAGAAATTTCTCAGAATGATAGAAATGGACATATTTTATGACCTACATATTTCCTCCCTGGAGATTTACCCAAAGGAAACAAAAGTGCCTATTAGATCTATGAATACCTGTACTCATAGCAGCACAAATTGTAATAGCCAAAAAACTTAGAAGCCACCCAGATAGATGTCCAATGACAGGTGATTGGCTAAGAACACTGTGGTATATATACAGTAATAACAGTTACAAATAAAATTTATTGAGTGACTTTAAAGTGCCCACCATTAAGCAAGGAAGTTTTAAAACATAATTTCAATTCTTGAGTAGCCCTCTAGGGTAGGCATAGTTTATTCCCCTTTACAGAAGATGCTAAAGCAGAAATGTATAAGAGGAATCCAAGAGTGAAACATGGCATATTTTGTTTTGCTTTTTTTTTTCTCACTGTGGAGAATGAAAAGGCATGTCTATGTCAAGAGCTCATATAGTCCAGAAAATAGTCCTTCTCAAAGGGGAAGGAGACCGAATTTCACACTGATCGAATAAGGAAACTTGTGGCACATAGAGATGATACATTTCAAAAAAAATTTATGTAGAGGACTAAATAAGATTTAAGTGCAGGAGTGGTATCCACTGTATGAATCTATATGGTAAGCACTAGTAATATCTCTGTCCTATAGTGTTTCTAACACACAGAAAAGTTATGTAACATGCAGAGTGTTACAGCCTAATAATCAGGGCCATCAAAATGTGCTTGAAGAAAAGGTAATCCCACAGCCTCTCTCTTTCTAATTCTGTGTTCTCTGCAATCATCAAGAACTGTCCAAACCACAACCATGGCTTTTGTTCCTTAGAAGCATAAGCATGAGATGAGGGGAAATTTATTTGCAAGTGATGAGCCAGTTGACTAACATTATCAAGTTGAGTCTTCCAATGTATTTCCTAGAAGCAAGCTAGTGGAATTTCAGTCCAGAAGAGGAAATACCAGTAAGATAACTGAATGCATCTGAATCACCAGAAAATATCGACAAAAGGTACCTTCTCAGGGAGGTCTTCCCTGTTATGCTACTGGAAATTCTACTTCTCTCAGTTTGTGGCATGTCATATCTTCCTATCCTAATTTATGCATTTTCCTTAGTATTTAGTGCTTGCTAGCTTGCTGTGCATTTTACTTTTTGCACCTTGCTTGTTGACTGTGGCCCACAGTAGATGTAAATTTGTTGAGACCAGGTACTTTTGTCTGATTCATTTCTCATTATATTTTTGGCACCTAAGGGTGCTTGGCACACATCTTCAGTAAATTTTTGTGGAAAGAATTTGTGAGTGAATCATGGTGACTCCTTTTAGGGTTCAGCCACAACATATTTAATTTTAGCCTAATTTCTTTTTATTTTTTAAATTTTATTTGTTAGGACAGAGAGATTGAGAAAGTAGACGAAGACAGGGAGAGAGAGTTTGTGTGGAGAAATCTGCTGCTGATCTTACGGGTTTTCCTCTGCAAGTGACTCTTTGTTTTTCTCTTGCAGCCTTCAGGATCCTTTCTTTATCCTTATTCCTTTCCATTCTAAATATGATGTGTCTTTAGGTCTGGATTAATTCTGTTTGGGACTTTCTGGACTTCTTGAAGCTTTATGTCCTTTATGTTGTCTAAAGTAGGTAAATTCTCAACTACTGTATCCTATAGAATGCCTTCTTCCCCCCTCTCTCTTTATTCCTCTGGTGAACCAATAATATGTATATTACTTCTTTTGAAGTCATCTCATATGTCTGTTGTTTTCAGTATCTATTAATCTCTTTTTAAATCTCTTTTACTTCTTTCTTAGTTTTCTCTAATTCATCCTTAATATTGTTAATTCTGTTTTCTGCCTCACTTATTCTGGTCTCTCTCTCCTCTGTTATTTTCTGTAGCTCAACTATTTTGTTACCCTGTTCAGATACTGTATTAGCTTTTTCAGCTAGTTGTGCTCTTAACTCAACTATTTCAGCTTTCAGCTCTCTAATTACTTGAGATAATTAGTGTTTTCTTTCAGAATTTCATTTTTTGTCCCCCCAGTTCTTATGATATATTTTTCAAAATCTTTCCTTATTCCTGTAATTATCACATTGATTAGTGTTTGGATGCCTTAATCCTTATATGCTTCTACCTTTTGGGGATTTATATCTGGATTTTTGTCCTGGTTCATTTCTCCAGTGTTTCTTCTCCAGTTTAACAATTATATGTGGTGTGTTATGAGGTCCCTCCCTCATTATTTTTCAATCCATTGATCCCACTTGCCTGGATTGACTTGTATCTATATAAGATACTTAAGACTTCACAATTTGGAAGTTTAATAGTTGTTTCAATGTTAACTCAATCTCTGAAACAAAGTCTAGTGGCTGAACCTTCTTCTGTTATGTTATTTATCTTCCCTGTAGGCTATGGAAGCTTGAGGCTTTTTCACAATAAGTAGATTTTTTTAGCTTAATCACTCACTCATGACCAAGAGATAAATTAGGGTGGAGGACATATAGCACAGTGGATATGCAAAGAGATTGTCACACCTGAGGGTCCAAAGTCCTGGGCCTAATCCCATGTCCCACCACCAGCCAGAGCACAGACCCAGGCAGTGCTCTTTGGCTCTGTGAGTTTCTGAATAAATACAATTTGTATTTGGTAGGTTCTCAGAAAATTATTTACCGTGTTTCCTAATTTATCAGAAAAACAATGTGGAAAGGCTCACAATATATAGCCACAACTCTGGACTCAGAACATCTACTGGGAGTGTAGGTTTTCTCCTGAGTCACCTAGTCAGTTTTCTGCCCCTCCCCCTGCCATGTCTCTATAGAGTTTCCCTGCTGATGTTCCAGCTTTTGAGGGGATGTAGCAATAGCTGTAACCTCATTGGTGGGTTTTAGGTGATTTTCTCCTCCCTTCAGCAGTCTTTTTGTTGATAAAACTCAAACCAGAGGTGGTTTGTCTACTGGCAAACTACAGGACTGGCACTAGCCACTCCTGAGTACATATGGGCTTTTAGCCCAAGGAGTCTCCTTAAGCTCCACTCTATCCATGAGCCACACATGTTTGTTTACTCACACATGACTTTATGGGGTGCCAAAGTAATCCTAGTTGTCTCAGGTGTTCTTCTTTGTTATTGCTAGTTGATCAGGGAGAGTGACATGTAGTTGTTGCTACCCAATAGCTACACCTCTGGAAGTCAGGGAAAGAGAAAGACAAACACCTGCAGACCTGCTTTAGCACTTGTGAAGCATCCTAGCTGCAGGTGGGAAGCTGGGGCTTGAACCTGGGTCTGAGAGTCCTTGTACATTGTACTATGTGCACCACCACCCAGCACCAATTTTAGCCCAATTTCTCTCATGTGGCTAACATAAGATCAGAGTATGACAAGATGCAATAACATAGATTGTGACACAACAGATAGTTTCCAAAGCCAGCTTTAAATTTGGCTTCTACCCTATACACTGTGTGACTTTCCTAGGTCATTTAGTCCCCTCTGCTCCAGTTTCCACAAATATAAAGATGATTAATAGTTAATTGTTGTGGGAATGAAATTATTTAAAACTCTTGCCAAAAGGTGTGTGCTTAATTAATATAAGCTAGATCTGACACAAACTCTTATAAAAGTTTTAAAAGCTCCTCTCTTTCCCCTTCTCTCTCTCTTTCTTTCTCTCTCTCTCTTCTTCCTCTCTCTCTCTCTCTCTCTCTTGCATTTTAGCTAAGGTATAATGCTAAAGGCAGTGTAACATTTTAATTCTCCTGAGGGGGCCCTAAAACATTTTAGCAATTTCCCCTCTGGCAAATACCAGAATAAAAACCGGCTGCTTGGCACACTCTTTTGCCCCTTTTGCTCAGACCCACAAGAGCCAAAAAGGCCCTGGGGAATTCAGGGTAGTGGACTGCAGGTGCCTTCTAAGAGTTTCCACAACCTACGGAGCCCAGAAAGAAGTAGAGCTGGATGTCAACGAACCTAGATAATGCTGTGGGTCAAATTAGCTATGAGTGGATTTTGAATAACTACTTCTTAGTATAGACAAAGAATTCCTAAGTGTAGATTAATGTTGTATTTAACAGCTGACTTTTTTTTTAATGCACCCTGTACTGAAATGCTTGTATTAATAATGGAAACCCAAATAGAATCAATCAGATTGTTACTGATGTTCAGGGTATATAATGGTTCATAACATGCCATGTTTTCAAATCAGTCTTTATATTTCATCCCTTTATACAATGCCAGTGGTTCCTTATAACTTATGGAGCCTTATTAAGGTACACTGTTTATGCTGAAAGAATCCTAGAATTGAAAATTTGATAGTGGAAAGAAGAGAGAACATAATCAAGAAAGTGTTTTTGTTGTCTGTGCATGGGACACAAATATAGACTTGCTACTTGAGATCAGATGAAGGAAAGGGGAACATTAATATCCACAGGGCTAGATAATTAGAATAAATGAGGTTTACTTAGGTTCTAAAGCAGTGGATGGCTCTAGTCCACCTCCTTTGAGAATTGTGTTTTAGCATCATTTTGAGGATGGGCTTTCAAGTAACAGTGACAACAGAGGGGCTGACATAATTAAGAAGAATGCAAAGAGCTGTCTTCTTACAAAGAGTGCTTACAAAGTCACTTAAAAATAGATCCAGAAGCTTGTCTTTAAGATGCTATTATATAACATGTGATGCAAAATTGAGCCAGAGACTGAAACTGCAAATAAACCAAGATGGTTTTCCAAAGACTGTTTTTCCCTATAGCATTTTTTTTCTTGCAAATGTTACAAAAAAAACAGCCATACTATGCCCAATTCTGACCTTCACAAGATGGCTACAGGTTGATAACCATGAATCATTTGTGAATTGGAATTCAGAGAAAATGCTTAAGAAGGTAGAAAGAAAAGGATTCTAATAGGAATCAGAAATTCTTGGTCCTACCTATTCTTGTTATCATGTGACCTTGCTGCAGTGTTATTTTGTGTTCTGTTTTATTGATAAAAAGCTTAACTTGCTTACTATAAAGACTGTTATGGATCTCAAGTAATGTGCCATGTATGAAAGATTCTGAGAGGTTGTTAGGTGAGAAACAAATGTAGGAGTGAACAATATGTTTTATTAGATTTGGATATCAATCATCTTTTACTTCTACTTAAAGCTCACAAAAGCCATTTAACAAGTAGAACTTTAGGTCGGAAGGGAGACTAGAGAAGACAGGAAAGTGATCCAGTGCTGATATTGAGAATTTTTTTTTGCAGCCTGACCAATACCCACCAATAGCATCCAAAACGAAAAAGAACTGGAGGGAGAGTGTGTGATAACACTAACAGCTCCATCATGGATGCGTGCATGTTTCTTTCTCAGCGTTTATATTTTTATCTTTTGGAGCAGTTTTCTTTTTTGTGGATGATGAATTCCTATCTTTTCAAACTGTAAAATGACACACTAGCATGCTTATATAAGACATGCTTATAGGATGGTAATATAAAAAGAGGAACAAGGTCAGGGGTAGCTAGCAGAACAGTTATGTAAAGAGTCTCTCAAGCCTGAGGCTCCAAAGTCCCATTATGAACCAGAGCTGAGGAGTGCTCTAATTAAAAAAAAAAGAAAAAGAAAAAAGAACAAGGTAACTACAGATGACTGGTTAAAGACTTTGTGGGATGTTCAATGAATTGTTACTCTGCAATTTAAAAAGGGGTCAAATGGATGGAATACCATTCCTCATTCCAATAATATCTTTATAGATCTTATTTACACCAAATTAATTATAACAGGAAATATCCTTGCCAGATATGTTTTTTTCTCTTATATGAGATATAGATAAGTAAAGCAAAATAACTTGCAAAAACCAAACCAAACCAAAACAAAACAAGCAAAAAACAGTAACCAAACTCTTCCTTAGACTTTGTGACAACTAAGGTGGTTATTGGGGCAAATAGACCACAGGACTTGGGTGAAGGGTGCAGAACTTACATCATATGGGTATGAAACTATTCCCCTGAAATTTTATGCTTTAGTAAACTATTGGTAAATAGCTAGTAATCAAAGTTATATAAAAGAAGTTAATAGAAGGGCAAGGGAGGAAATGATATTGACTGAGTATATGAACCAGATAACTGCACGACAGTTTGTTTAACTCTGTGAATAGATCATTGTCCATCTGAAAGGACTAGTCAGTGATGAAGTGGAGGGAGGTTTGCTTTCTCTGAGAGAATGCTATCAGCTACCATTTTCTTTCTTTTTTAATTTTTATTTTTAGAAAGGAAACACTGACAAAAACCATAGGATAAGAGGGGGTACAACTCCACACAATTCCTACCACCAGAACTCCATATACCATCCCCTCCCCTGATAGCTTTCCTATTCTTTATCCCTCTGGGAGCATGGACCCAGTATCATTATGAGGTGCAGAAGGTGTAAAGTCTGCCTTCTGTAATTATAGCTACCATTTTCATGGGCAAGAGATGGAAGCTGTACCATAGGGATAAGGGGATTGACCACAGTGTAGAATTTTATTCTTTTCTCTGTCCAGAGACTGCTGAGCCATATGCCTATGTGCTACTGACCACAGCGCTAGTGCCTCTATAAGCCCCAAACTATTTTATGACAGGGATGTATTAATAAAAGCACCTTTTGAGTAACTTTCAGTGAAGTTTTTTTTTTTAAGTATTTGTAACTATCAGATACAAAAAGAAATATAAGGGGCTGGGGTAGGGCGGTGGCGCAGTGGGTTAAGCGTAGATGGCGCAAAGTGCAAGAACTGGTGGAAGGATCCGGGTTGGAGTCCCTGGTTCCCCACCTGCAGGGGAGTCGCTTCACAGGTGTGAAGTAGGTCTGCAGGTGTCTTTCTCTCCACCTCTCTGTCTTCCCCTCCTCTCTCCATTTCTTTCTGTCCTATCCAGCAATGACGACATCAATAAGAACAACAATAATTACAACAACAATAATGAACAAGGGCAACAAAAGGGAAAATTAATAAATATAAAAAAACATTAAAAAAGGAATATAAGGGACTAATGAATTCTGGTTGCGATAGGAGAAAAGGCGGGCAAAACAGGGAGGAAAGACTTAGATAGTAAATTATGTTTAATGTTCTAGATCTGTGGGTGTTGAGGTTGAGGGACTTTATCATCAACCAATCGCAAGAGAACATGACCTAGTGTTTGAAACATGGGTGTAGAGAACAAAGATGATGACATATTGTGAATTGTGGTTGAGATTAATGTGATACTGTGCATTCTCAGATTAGAACAGTAAATGGGGAAAAAATAGAGAAATAAATAAACAAAATA
Organism: Erinaceus europaeus; assembly: GCF_950295315.1. Classification (NCBI taxonomy): domain Eukaryota; kingdom Metazoa; phylum Chordata; class Mammalia; order Eulipotyphla; family Erinaceidae; genus Erinaceus; species Erinaceus europaeus. Next base: position 127,553,356 of record NC_080162.1, read on the forward strand.
AACAGGGCCATTAGACTCACTAGAGTGCACACTTAAACCTGCATGAGGACCCAGGACTCAGCACCAGACACAGTATGGTAGTATCATGCACAACATGTACTGTGGTGCCTTTTCTATAATTTAATTCTATTAGTGATTTAATATTGATTTACAAAATTATAAATGAACGGGGGTGTAATTCCACATCATTCTCACCACCAGAGTTCTGTATCCCCATTCTCTCTCTCTCCCTCTCTCTCTCTCTCTCTCTTTCTCTCTCTCTTTCCTTCAGGGTTATGGCTGGGTCTCAGTGCCTGCACTACAAATCCACTGCTCCTGTGGCCATTTTTTTGATAGAAAAAGAGAAAAATTGAGAGGGGAAGGAGAGATAGAGAGGGAGAAAGACATACCTCAGACCTGCCTCACCACTTTGTGAAGCGACCTCCCCCCCCCCCAATAGGAAGTGGGAAAGGGGTGGTTTATTTGAAGCAACATCAGTCCTCCCAAGGTTGCAGATGTGGGTTAACTAGTATTTCTACAACCTCTGTCTATATTTGCCCCCCTCCTTCCCCGCCATGGCTCTTTTTTTTTCCCCTCTTTCTATCTTAAATTTAAAAAGAAGAGTCCTCTGAGAGGTTTGGTATTATGTAAGCACAAGTCCTGGTATGCAGGTGTGCGTGTATACACACACACACACACACACACACTGCTTAAACAAAAAAATAATAAGTGAAATGAGACACAAATGCATTCCATGTAAATCTTGTAACATACAGTAGATTTTTTACTCAAGTTTTTTCTCTGGCAAGGGTATTTCCCTGTGTAATTTATTTGGGACAAGTAAGATCTAATTTATAAAGATACTGGCGTGAGGAAGGGTGTTGAAATTGAATAACAAGGCAATTCCAAATATTTTGAAAATGTGTTAGTCAGCATTGAAATGATGACCAATCCCTGGCTCACCTTGCAAAGTCAGAACTTTAGCTACTAAAGGCAATGATGGATGGTAATAACCCATGCCAGCTGAAGATGTTGGTTGCAATTCTTTTTCTTTCACAGTTTAACATCTTTTATTCTGAGATCACTGTATTGGGGGCATGTTGATTTACAAGACTGTTGTCATAGGTCTACAGTTTCTTACCTTCCCATGACAGCTGTCAGCACACTACAATCCCTACCAATTTGTCATTTTCCTCTAGCATTGGACACTAAGTTTTCATCTATAATATTAATTTATTATAGTAGGCATATATTTAGCCTCTATAAAAACATTCACTTTTATTTTAAAAAATTTTTAATCTTTATTTATTGGATAGAGACAGCCAGAAGTCAAGAGGGTGATAGAGAGGGAGAGAGACACCTGCAGCACTGCTTCACCACTCACAAAGCTTTCCCTCTGCACATGGGGACCAGGAGGCTTGAACCTGGGTCCTTGCATATTGTAATATGTGTGCTCAACCAGCTGAGCCACCAGCTAGCCCCTCACCTTTCTTTTATTAATTAGTAATTTAATAATTGATTTACAAAATTATAAGATCACAGGAGTACAACTCCATACCATTCCCACCACCAGAGTTCTGGATCCCCAGTCCCTCCATTGTAAGTTACAGCAATTTGCTTGAGGTTGTGTATATAGGGTTAACTATTATTTATCCAACTGTCTGTCTATATTTTTGTATATTTGCACTCTTTCCTCCCTATGGTTCCATCTTCTCTTCCTTTACAAGTTACACATACTCCTATTACTACTTCTGAGTATCCCTTTGTTCTTCCTCTTCTCTTTCCAGGTCCTGATGGAGTTTGAGTTCAGAGCCCTCTGGTCATCTTCCCCCTATTATTTCTTTCCCATTGGAAGTATGAGCCAAAATTGTTTTTGGGGTGCAGAAGGTGGCTTCTGGCTTCTGTAATAGCTTCTCCACTGGATGTAGGCATTGGTAGATTGATCCATACTCCCAGCCTGAAAAGACACCTTTCTTTCTAATTTTTTTCTTGTATTTTCTTTTATTTACTTATTTTGGATAGAGACAGAGATAACTTGAAAGGGAGTGGGGGAGAAAAAGAGAGGAGGAGAGAGAAAGAGAGATACCTACAGCACTGCTTTACCACTCATGAAGCTTATACCCTTTAGGCGGCAACTGTGGTCTTGAACTCTGGTCCTTGTGCACTGTAATGCATGCATTCCATCATGTGTGCCACCACCCTCTTTCTAAATATTTTAAAACTGAAAGGAAACAGATTTTACTCTTAGGATTGTTACTTTTGGCCCTGTTGTTATAACATGCTCATACAGCTCATATTTGTCAAGATGGGAAATATACTATAAACCAGAAGACAGAGTGTAATGAAAGTCTAAAAAGAAAATATGGGTAGCAAGGATTAGTGGAGTTTTCCAGGAAAATATGGAATGATATGTAAAATTAATGAATTTTCTCTGTGTTAATCCAGCTAGTGTCATTTTCATGACTTACATTAATGCTCAAGCATTAGTTTATTCAAATAAAGTTGTATTAGGGAGCATTTGTCTTGGGATAATGTTAAGGAAGCAGAAAATCTGGTCCTCAATTTTCTGATCAAAGAGGAAAATCATAGCTGTTAAGAAATAATTCCAGGGCTAGCAAAATACCTCGCCTGGACAGTGCACTTGATTGGCTAGGTGCCACCCAGGTTTGAGCCTGATCTTCACCATATTGGAGAAGCTTCTGTGCTGTAATCTCTCTCCCCTGCCTCTCTCTCAAATTAAGTTCAGAGTAATAAAGCCCTAGTGATGACAAGAAAGAAAAAAAGAAAAAGAAAAAAAATTCCCTTTTACTGGAAATACACACACACTTTTCTTTTGTGTTTTATTTTCTTCTTTTTTTCCCCTTTATTGTTAGTGTCAAGGATCAAAGAGATTATTTATGAAACTGATGTTGGCCCATGATTTTTTTGAAGATTCTTAAGAAAATGAATAATCTTTACAAGAATTTCAAAAGGCATCTGAAAGCAAAACTGTGAAGGACTTGGCTGGATTTCATAATTTTAATATTTTTGTATATTAAACAGGCAAATACATATAAAGGTCTCATTTTCATACACAGAGCCTCTTGATCTAAAATTCTACTTGTCTCCAGATAGAGACACATATGTGTATATCCATAAATATATGTGTAATAACTAAAAAATTTTTTCCTAGCAAGTAGTAGTATACAGAATAAATCATGGGAGCAACACTGCAGTGCCAGTTAATGCTTGTTCTTGAACAAATCTATATGAAAGTAGTCAGATATCTGTTTATGTTAAAAATAAAACACTGAGCTGTATTAGGATGACCAAAGGAATTATATTATAGGAAGGAAGGAGCCTAGAGAATAAATACACAAATGATAAAAATAATTCAGTTTGGGAGTTGGGCAGTAGTGCAGCGGGTTAAGTGCAGGTGGCACAAAGAGCAAGGACAGGTGTCAGGATCCCGGTTAGAGTCCCTGGCTCCCCACCCTGTAGGGGAGTCGTTTCACAAGCGGTGAAGCAGGTCTGCAGGTGTCTGTCTTTCTCTCCCCATCTGTCTTCCCTTCCTCTCTCCATTTCTCTCTGTCCTATCCAACAACAATGACACCAGTAACAACAACAATAATAACTACAATAGTAAAACAATGTTGTATGTTTCATATTGGTTTGGTCTCCTTCCCCCCACCAAGAGAATTGGTTTGGCCCTTGCTAGTTTCGTGGGCCCACTTTCTCCCCGCCCCCTATGCTAGGTAGTTAGAGAGTTCTTGGCGCAGCCGCGTGAGGAGAAGGATGCAGGAGAGATCTGTGTGGTGATTAGTTTGGGTTAGTTTATGAATCGTTCGTGAATAAAGAAATATAGATTCCCGGCCCAGCCGTGTGTGCTCGAGTCTCTGTTCACCGCCGTGAAGCTAGCCTGGCATGCTGGAGCCTCCGAACTTTAACAACAAAACAAGGGCAACAAAAAAGGAATAAATAAATATTTTTTAAAAATTCAGTTTAATCACATAATTCATAGGTGACTTCTCTATGAAATGAATAAGAGTTCATTTGATATATTGTTCATTTCTTTGTCAATTTTACTGAAGCTGTTATTTATCCAATATTTGTTAGGATGAAGAATGGAAAGAATTAGACTAGAAGCAAATTTCTGACAAAGATGTAAGTATCCTCAGAGGTGCACCTTGGGCTGGACCAATTATTTCTCAGGCTAGAGTCATCTGGCTGTGTGATGGGCCTGTCAGACTGGCAGAGAAGAGGGGTAAGGGAGGTAACTTCTTGCCTTAGCATTGTATTGAAATGACGATTTCCTCGCATTATTCCTTCCAGGAACTCTGGACTTTGGATGAATTTCTTTTCCTGTGAGTGAGTTCTCCCTTTATAGAGATATTCTTCATACTACACATTTTACCAGAAGACTGATGATACAAAGAAAAACAACTTGGGTTGAATGTATTCTCACGTATCACAGGCATATATTTTAAATCCTCTGGATGATAAGGATCTTGCAGATGGAAGTTACTTTCCTACAGAGTGAAGGCAGTGGAGAATGGTGCAGCTTCAGTATGGTAAATAAATGGGGTTACTTTCCATCACAGGGCACGGAGAGAACAAGGCCACTCCACTATCACTCATATTATAACGTTCAAACCTAGAATTGTGGGGTTGACAGTAGCTGATCTGAGCATGAACAAGGCTCAACACAACTTGGATCTTGCTGATGATAGCTTCATTTAGGGTTCAAAGCCAGAGACGAGTTCCAGCCACAGCTGTCTGGCTTTGCTCCGGGGTTCCATGGAGTGAAAATAGTGCAGTCACCACTCTTACCAGTGGGTAGATGGCTTCAGTTTAGGAAGGACGGTTGGCAGTGTTAAACTATGTAGGGAGAAAGTAATGGGAGAGTGGATCAGTGTGGAAAAGGTCCGGGTAGAAAAGAAGGAATATAAAGAAACTCGTAGGTGACATCTAATTCACTTATTCAGCAGACAATTATGAAATTCTAAGGTAAGCTGGGGAGTTCAGACAAAAAGGACATGGGCCTAGTTACTCTTTTAGGACATAGTCTCATAGCATTGATGGTAGAGCTCAGAGGTTAAAGGGTGAATGATACATATACAAAATGACAAGTTCAGTGATGTCTAACCTGGTTTTCTGCTGAGGGCTGGTGAAAAGGCTTGCATCAGTGGAAAAGGAAGACATGAAATTTTTTTAAAAAAATTTTATAACAAGAAAACACTGACAAAAACCACAGAATAAGAGGGGTACAACTCCACACAATTCCCACCACCAGAACTCCATATCTCATCCCCTCCCCTGATAGTTTTCCTATTCTTTACCCTTCTGGGAGTATGGACCCAGGATCATTATGGGCAGAAGGTGGAAGGTCTGGCTTCTATAATTGCTTCCCCACTGAACATGGGCATTGACATGTCTATCCATACTCCCAGCCTGCCTCTCTCTTTCCCTAGTGGGGTGGGGGTCTGGGGAAGCAGACTCCAGGACACATTGGTTGGGTCATCTGTCCAGGGAAGTCTGGTTGGCATCATGGTATCATCTGGAACCTGGTGGCTGAAGAGAGAGTTAACATCTAAAGCCAAAAAAATTGTTGACTAGTCATGAACCTAAAGGCTGGAATAGTTCAGATGAAGAGTTGGGGGAGTGGGAGGTTTCCATTTTGTAGATAGTAGGCTTATTTTAGTTATATTCCAAAGGCCCCATGACTATACTAGTTTTTTGTTGTTTTTTTTTCCTGAGCCTGACATCTGATATGCAGGTGGATCCAAGTTATTGTCTGGAGAGATGATGTCATAGCTGGTAAAAGGACCAGAAAGCTGGATCAGGCAGAGAGTAGCTCCCAAATATGGGAAAGGTGTATAAATATTGTTGACTGTAGACCCCATCGATTTGATCTGATCTGGGGCCCATATTCAGCTTAGGAGCCTATGTAACCTCTGCATCCCTGTATGAAACTTTTTTTTTCCAGAAGGACCATCATGAAAACAAAACAAAACAAAACAGGGAGGCATATTATAAGGAGGGATGTGTAGTGAGGAAAAGGAAATGTTCAAGGCAGACGACATGAAAGTAGGAACCTTTGGAGGAAGGGGTATGAAGAAAGAAGGGATAGTACAAATGCACTGTGATTGAAGAGTTATCATAACAAACAAATAAACCTTGAAACAAAGAACTACCTTTCTGTTTTAGTTTTAGTCTGTGTCATGAGGAAATATGTCCTATCCAGGTTAAGGACAAGATTATTCTTTTTTTAAATATATATTTATTTATTTATTCCCTTTTGTTGCCCTTGTTGTTTTATTGTTGTAATTATTGTTGTTGTTGTTGATGATGTCGTCGTTGTTGGAAGGACAGAGAGAAATGTAGATAGGAGGGGAAGACAGAGAGCGGGAGAGAAAGACAGACACCTACAGACCTGCTTCACTGCTTGTGAAGCAACTCCCCTACAGGTGGGGAGTTGGGAGCTCTAACCAGGATCCTTACACCTGTCCTTGCTCTTTGTGCCACCTGCGCTTAACCTGTTGTGCTACCGCCAGACTTCTGGACAAGACTATTATTACAGAAGTAAAATATTGATTGGTGGGGAGTTGTAGTTTTCAACCACAGATGATTTTGCTCTCAGAGGGGACATCTGATAGTTTCTGAGTATTCTTTTGATTTCCACAACTACGAAGAAGAAACAAGTAAGAACTTTAAGAGGTGAGCAGAAATAATAACAGCCACAACCCACTGTATTTTTCCACTGTATTTCAAACAATATTAGACACTGTATTGCTTGATCTACTTAGTCTTTCCAATAACTCATATGATACAGCAATAATAATTCCAGTTTTATAGATAAAATTGAAGCATAGAAAGTTGAGGATATTTTCCAAGTTCATATAGAAAGTAAAGAAGAGCAGGCCTGGGGCCGGGTGGTAGCGCACCTGGTTGAGCGCATCTATTACAATGCGTAAGGACCCGGGTTGAGCCCCTGGTCCCCACCTGCAGGGGGAAAGCTTTGCGAGTGGTGAAGCCTTGCTGCAGGTGTCTCTCTGTCTCTCTTCCTCTCTATCACCCCTTCTCTCTTGATTTCTGGCTGTCTCTATCCAATACATAAAGATTTAAAAAAAAAAGAAGACGAGCAGGCCTATCTAATGTGAACTCTATGCACTTAGCATGGTATCATATAGGAATACAAAAATGTGGTAAGGTGAAACCACTAAAAGAGAAATAGTCAGCAGTTCAGGTGTTTGGATTCAATCCTGTCTGAATTTTTTACCTTCTGGTATCTTCCACTTTTTTCTCCAGATTCTGATTTTCCGTGGAAGTTGCTACCATGGTATAAATCTTGTGGTTAGAGTTCTCTAAACCGTTTTTATTTCCATCATGAAGTTCCTCCATGAATATTTCATCAGACACTCTAACATGAGTATTTATTTAGACACTAGACACAACTTTAACCAAAATGCATATTATATGTACATATGTATTCAAACATAAGTAAAACCCAAATAATTTTTTAAACTATTTTCTTTTAAAAAATATTTATTTATTTATTCCATTTTGTTGTCCTTGTTGTTTTATTGTTGTTATTGATGTCATTGTTGTTGGATGGGGCAGAGAAATGGAGAGAGGAGGGGAAGACAGAGAGGGGAGAGAAAGACAGACACCTGCAGACCTGCTTCACCACCTGCGAAGCAACCCTTCTGCAGGTGGGAAGCTGGGAGCTCGAACTGGGATCCTTGAGCCGGTCTTTGCACTTTGTGCCACCTGCACTTAACCTGATCCACCACCGCCCGACTCCCAAGCCCAAATAATTTTATGAAAGGATAAGATGTAATAAATATAAAAGCTATAATGGGGCTGGGAGGTAGCATAATGGTTATGCAAAAAGCCTTCCGTATCTGAGGCACTGAGGTCCCAGTTTCAGTTCTTAGCACTACCATAAGTGCTCTGGTGAAAAAAAAAAGAAGAAAAAAAAAGAATCATCATATTTTGGAGACATCCAATGTAGAATGTTTCTGATGTTTCTGTCATTTGACCCAACAATTTCTTTCTCCTTCACTGGAACAAACGTAATGATACATTTATTTTCAAGGTACTATTGGCTTGGAACCTATGTAAAATGGACAAATATGAAAGCATACTTCTTACCTGATTCAACCAAAGTCCACTTATGACTAGCTTGTTGAAATGGTTTCTAAAATCCCAGTCCCTTATTTTTTTCCTGCATCTCAGACACATTGGTAGATAGAGTGGAGGTGAGAGAAAATACAGACAGTTGGGGGTGTTCACCAGCTGTTCCTGTTTATAACAGGATTACTTTAGCTAACACTCATTTGTTCTGCAAGCATTTTGACATCTAAACCTTTCCACATGTTTTCTTTTATTTAGATTTTATTTATTACTTATTTTATTTTATTGGATAGAGACAGAGAGAAATTGAGAGGGGGAGACTAGTGCTGGGTTCAAGCCCCTGGTCTCCACCAGCAGCTAATTGGTTGTACCACTACCCACCACCACTTCTACATGCTTTTTTTGTATAGGTCCCCTTTTGAAAGATCCTAGGGTAGTCTTGTTAAAAACTAATGGTAAGATAAATTTCCTTTGCCTTTGTTGTTTGGGGATGAACAGATCAGTAGCATAAGCTGTGCTGGTAGCAGCAGACATTTTGGTTCAGGATACCAGAAGCGGGCAGAGTTGGGACAGTCCTGAGTAGAAATAACCCACATGAAAGAGTGGAACGAGGTGAAGTGGCAGGAAGGTTTATTCTTTTTTTTTTTTTTTTTTTTTTACCAGAACACTGTTCAGCTCTGGCTTATGGTGTGGTGCAGGGGATTGAACCTGGGGCTTTGGAGCCTCAGGCATGAGAGTCACTTTGCATAACCATTATGCTATTTACCCTCTGCTCAGGAAGGTTTATTCTTCCAGAGCTATATTGGCTTATCCTTGTTCATCTAATTGGATTTAGAACTTTCAAACGTTAGGCCCCATCATTCTTAGAAAGCAGCATAAGGAATCAAGAAATTTGAATTTCAATTCCAAGAAAGCAGTTTTTTTTTTTTTTTAATTATGGTTGTTGTTGATGATGTGTAGATGCTGAAATGTACTTGATAATTTTTTCATTCTGGGGTAATTAAGACTATCTAAAGAAAGACAAAGATCCAGAAATTCCAAAGCAATAGGTATTAAAATGAACTATACAGAGACACTTATAAAGTCAGAAAAGTTAAGGAAGAAAAATGTTTTCTTCTATGTATGTAAAGTCATCTTTTATATCTGAGAATAAAGAAGCAGATGGTCTTGTTATCAGTTTGCATATTTGTCTGAAAAAAAAAAGCAAACACCACAGGTGTAAGACCCACAGTCCTTTCCACATTGTACACGTGGAAGAGTCTGGCTCAGGAACTGTGATTAAAGAGCCTGACGTTTCACTGCATTCCCGAGTGCATGGAATCTTCAAGCAGGTACCCACTATGAACAGCAACAAAGGAGTATATGTCAGGTGGAGAAAAAAATGAGGACCACTAAACCATGCAAGTATTCTTTTTTTCCCCTTTAATGATTAAGACACTTAAATTTTTATTTTTTCTTTCAACTGTCACTTGTTAAACACTCTTGTGGATTATACATTGTGATGAGTACAAAGAATCAAATCTGAAGAACTATGGTCCTCAAGTGCCTTGCAATTTCTTACTCAAAAGAATCCTCTCTGTAACAGAAACAAGCCTGCTTGGACTTGGGCTTTAAAAAGAACTGGCATAGAGCCCTAACTTGAGTTAACTCTGTTGTAGAAGGGATAATCCTTAGCACATAGCTCATCAAAAGGAGAGATGGATTTCTTACTGTTTGATTATGCTATCAGGTTTAGCATCATGCAGGTATTCTTACAACTAGGTTATAGTTGAGTAATGGGAGTCTTTAAGATTTTATACATGTGCCCAAGATAATGAATAGGATTTCTATGCAAAAATAAAAGACTTTATGGCTGTGTCTGTATTGAAAACGTACAAACATTTTGCTTTCTTTTTAAATATTATTTATTTATTTTGGCTAGATAGAGAGAAATTAAAAGGGAAGAGGGAGATTGAAAAGGAGAAAGGGAGATACCTGTATCACTATCTCACAGCTTGTGAAGCTTTATCCCCTGCACATAGAGACCAGAGGCTTGAACCCAGATCCTTGTGTGCTGGTATAGATGTGTTCAACCAGGTGTGCCACCGGCTGGCCCCCCAAACATTTTTTTTTTACAATTATCATGTAAGTATGCAATAGGATATCTACTTACATAATATTTACTTTGCATTAGTTATTCTAAGATGATTTAAAGTATATAGTAATATGTGCATAACTTATAGTGCAAATACTGCACTAATTTATGTAAGACACCGAGTAAGTTATAGTGTTTCCTGACGATTCTGGAACCAAGCTCCCATAGATAGTGAGGAACAATCACTTATATATAAAAAAGAGTGAAATATTACTTTAAACTAAAAGTTTTTCCAACTTTCCTGCTGCTACATACATATATACATATAGTGTTGCTTTGTTTGTGTGTTTGTGTGTGTGTGTGTTTTTGTAATAATTCTAATTATGGAGAAAACAAAAAAAATCTTGCTCATGTTATTTCTCATCTAAAATTAAAATATAACTACTGTAATATAGTATATGTCATGTTATTACAACTCAAATTATATATTTAATTGAACAAGATATTTACAATGAGGAAATTGGAATTACTTGTAGTCATTAAGAAATTCAACCCTTCACAGTAGAAATATAGTTCAAAGAACAGATCAGGGTAGGTCTGAGAGAGGGTTATACCAAATAAAATCACTCAGGTTAAAAATTACAGATAAAATCAATAGCATATTCCTGATTTCTTAACTATTTAATAAATACAAAGTTAAAGATGTAGTGAAAGACAAGACACATGTCATGGGGGCCAAGCAGTGGCACACCTGGTTGAGCACATGCATTGCAGTGCAAAAAGACCTAGGTTCAAGACCCTGGTCCCCACCTGCAGTGGGAAAGCTTTATGAGTGGTGAAATAATTGTCTCTTTGTGTTTTTCTCTATCTCTCCTTCCCCCCTCAATTTATCTATATCTCTATGCAGTAATAAATAAATAAATAAACAAATAGCTTTATATATATATACAATACACATCATTGCGTTAACTAAAGAACTATCTTCCCAGGAAAGTTATAAAACAGATGTCAAGTGGAAAAATAATCTATGATAGATTAATGTAAGTTGCTAAGTAAAGGAGAGAGAATAAGAGAGTTAGCTAATTATACAACAAAGAATCAATATAGGAGAGTGATTATCTCACAAATCAGGGAAAAAATATAAAAAGGAGAGAGGGTAATAAGTCTCATTAATAAATATGGAAAATGATAAAACCAACTATGTCTGAAATCACAAAGATATAACATTTCCTTTTAATGGTACTTAACAAGGCTCTGCCATAAAGAAAAATGTAAACAATAGGAAATAATTAAGAGACTGTAAAAGTAACTCTTGATAAAATGTAGTTAAAATACCACTTACCATGTTTGGACATATGTGTAATAGGAACGTGCGTTTCTCTTAAGATGTTGGTAACAACAGTAGTTAACAGTAGTTGTAGGCCTCTAAGGACTATTATGAAAATCCATAGGAAGTGAAAAGTAGCAATACACTTGTTTTACTGCTGGGCTTTGTGGCAGCAGTAGAGGAACTCACGAGATGCCTGTCTTACATCAAGCTTTACTTCTGGTAAGTCAAATGATCTGAATAACCCACTTGAGTTGGGTTTTTCAAATCTTTGCCCTTCTAGTTAAGTTTATATCTCCTTTCACCCTTACTTTGTGCCTGTATGACACCAACAAAACTCACCAGTTTCCCTAACTTCTAGAGATGGAGTTTGGTCAATGGAGGCAGCAGCAGGAGAGAAGAGGGTAGGTGGAGTCAGGGGGCTTGTTGTTCTGTTCCGTTTTCTCTAGGTTGTCAGTGTCTTTGTCTTTCTGTAGAGGAGTAGAAAGCACTTTCCTAGATGAGTTCCTGTAAATATCCTACTAGTAGCTAGTTAATCTAGAGAGCTCACATAAATTCTTCCTACACCTCAGTATTTCATTTCTTTATAAAAAGCTCTTCTCAGGAGTTGGGTGGTGGTACTCCTGGTTGAGTGCACATGTTACCATGCACAAGGACCCAGGTTCAGTCCCTACTCCCCACCTGCAGGGGGAAAGCTTCATGAATGGTGAAGTAATGCTGCAGGTCTCTCTTTATCTATATCTCTTCCTTCCCTCTCAGTGTCTCTCTGTCTCTATAATAAATACATAAATAAATAATGCCCTAAAAATCAAACTTCTCCAGTTGCTTTTGAGTACATTCTTTGTTTTCTGAACTTTTACTTTGACCTTTGTATGATGCATTGATGGCCAAGCTACTTTATAAAGCTTTCAGTGGACTCATAGAAAGAATTTAAGTTAATTTTCTTATTAAACTATCTTATAGTAGTTCAAGTATTATAAATGATATTCTCACTCAAAATAATGATATAGAAACTGCCTTGAATAAGAAGAGAGAAAAACTCATTACTCACATTAGAGAGTCTGTGTGAGGGGAAGTTACAGAATAACTGAAATTCCAAAGTCCCAGGTTCACCACCATGCCAGAGCTGCACAGTTATCTGGTAAAATAATAACAATAAAAAATAAAAATAAAAAATTATATATCTGAAATGTCTCCAGTAACTCTGGATCTTTTGCTTCCCTGAGTCACATTAATTAATAGGTTGGCCAACATAGACATGGCGGTCAATCTTCTAGGCCATACCATAGGTTAAGACAGAAGAAGGCACTTGTTACTACAAATAGCTCTTGCCACTTCTTAACTTACAGTGAGTTCACATACAGATTTTTTTTTTAATACTTTAAGTGAAGCTATTCCTAGAAAAGACCCTAAAATTACATGTTAGTGTGGAGTTAAAACATTCAACTTATCTCCTTTTAAAACTGCTGGTCAGAAAATAGAGTTCATTTTTCATGTGATATGGACAACTGTGATTTCAAATTACATAAGATTCTGAAATAACTTTCCACATACAACAAGAGAATGAAGGAATTGCAGCCTTTTGAGAGGTTAAACTGCTTTGGAAACAAAAATGGCTTGAGTGTATATCAAAACATTACCCAGCAGGCAAAGGAGAAACATTGGAAGGAAAGGACTCCTCCTTCTGAGCTTTTTGAATAACTCTGTTCAGTGCTTTTGGTCACTAGAATAAAATACATAAAGTGTTGCCACAGTACCTCTTCCGGGGTTCTTTCAGTCCCAAGGGAGATTCATATTCTATCCACTCCTATTATACCACAGGGAGCTGGGGTTTTTGTTTACTTACTGACCCTGCTTTTAATATGCTGAGTTCTGCGCAAAACTATTGCTAGGAGTCATTAAATATAAAATATCATTTTCTCAAGTTAAAAGGCAGCCATAAAAAAAAAAAGGGAAAAATCCAGTTGTGCTTTGAATGTGCTGAGTGAGGTTACTTCCTCAGGCAAAGAATGTTAAAGTTTTTATGACTTTCGATCTATATGGTTTAATTATTGCAACATGTCGAAAGGCTCTTAGAGAACCAATACATCAGTGTTATGAGATGGCCCGAATCATTCAAGGCTTCATTAGCTCCACCATTTTTCACACAACAGGGAGGCCAATGGGTAAACATTGAAATCCTAGTGCTCTTTCCAAAATAATCATCATAAGATACATCCTATGGGATCCTTGAAATCTATATCTTCCTCAGGAGAACAGTACACAACTGAGCAAATTTGCAAAGGTCTTTAAGTCCTATAAACATCAGCTATATGAATAAAAGCCTTGACATCATGAGCCATACAAACCTTGTAGAGACTTTTTCTCCTTTATCCTTCTCTCTCTCTCTCTCTCCCCCTCTCCCCCTCTCCCCCTCTCCCTCTCTCTCTCCCTCCCCCCCCCCCCAGAAACACAGGCTTGAAAAGACAGAGAAGATGCTAGTGATTGAACAGAAAGAGTGTTAGATTCAGCATTCCCTTTTTGGAGGCAGTGTTATCTCCATGTCTTTCCAAGTTTTTCAGGCTTGACAGAATGCTGCTCAAAAAATGAACAGTCTGCATGCAGGCAAAGCTCTAGCTCTAATCCTCTATTTAGTAAGAAAATAAGAAATTGCTTTTGCATGATTTGGTAGCCCCTGCCATAATATCATATTACTGAAAAACATGGTATAGTTTCCTGTTCATAGCCTCAAATTGTCTTGTCTAACAATTTAAGGAAGAATTTAAACTGGGTCTTTACTCAAACTTAAAACAAATATTAACCTAGTTATGATTTAAAGCCAAATAATCTGTCCTAATGCATTTCCCTTGTGGGGAGGTACCAGGCAATTTCAAGAGACTGAAAAAAAAAAGAAGAAGAAGAAAGAAAAAAAGACCCTAGTTTTATGTAAGGGAAATGGAAACCTACAATTCTTTTAAAACCAATTCACATTTCCAAGGAGCTGAAGGAGGGAGCCTCATGTTGGCAGGCTCTATCCATTGCATGACCTGCCATAGTATTAGCAAGCCAGCAGAATCTATCCCTCGTTTTGATGTAATCTGAGATTATTTTTCGTCCTTAAACAATAAGCGAATCAAGTCATGGCTGAATGGATGCATTGCTCTGGTATTTTAAATGTATTACAATTTATGGCATTATTTACTTCAGTCCTTGGCTTGCTGACACTGAAATTATCTTAAACAGGAATTATAACATAAAATTAGATTAGATATACCTCAACAAGTTTATCTCTCATAATAAATATATACAAATTCTGAAGTGAAATACCCTGTAATTTTCAGCCAGTGCTTAAAGTAATTACACATTCTGTGGTGATAACACATTCCGGGAGTTTTTTATTGTGCCACAAGCTGGTGAGATACCTCTACCATGCATGTTAATGCTAATTAGCAGATAAAGTGTAAATCTGAGAGAGCCTCAAATTCTGTTGCTCTGCCAGCTTTCTCTTGATTGGAAATTGCAGGCCGAATTTCCTCTCATTCTGACTCGGCCTATTCAGGCATCACTTGAGATGTCTCTCTTCAGTGCACTTTAATCCATCAGATCTGTTCGTTGTTGAATGCCTCACTGTTTGTTTTTAATGCAGCAGACTCAAACAGTTTCCTCTATAACTGCCTTTTATAATCAATCATAGGAGAATTTTGACTCTGCAAAACAATAGGTGGGGATGACATGTTTATGCCATGCTCCCTCATCCCTGTCGAAGAGGTGTTTTTGTTTAACTGCTAATAAAGTGGCATATTGAAATATGTTCCTGAACCCAGAGGGAGAGAGGTACACATTCTACCAAGCTTTGTTTCCACTTACATATCCAAAGCACTTGGACTGAAAGGAGGCCTCGAGTGACTCCTGTGAAAATGAAGCTTCAGAGAGCGGGCTGCTCATGTTTGTACAATGGAGGGGCTGCTGTCTCTGCCCTCATGGGTTGCAGTGGCCCAGAAGGTATGGTCTGAAATGTTCACGGTTTAAGAACTGTAATTTTAATCCTCCCTTGATTCTATACAAAGCTGCAGGCACATTCCATGACCCCTTTGCTTCTGTTCCCTGTGGCCCAACTCTACTTTTGAAGTCAGTGGGAGATCTTTCTAGGAGTTCTTGCTCTGAAATGCTGGCTTTTATTTAATTTGCATTTACATTTTGGGTCAGCAGCAAGTATATCTGGGTTTTATAAATGAAGAAGTGCTCAAACATGACCCTTCCCTGCTCTTGTCATTGTTTCCACTTGCCTTTTGAGTTGCTTACCTCTGCCTCAATTACTGAAAAATCTGCCACTGTGTCATCTACTGTGTCTTTAGCTCTGGCCACCTTCACTATGCCTGGCAAGTCCTTGACTGACTGTGTGTGAACTACCACAGATGAGCTGGAAGTATTATCATCTGGGTATGGAGAAGAATAGGAAGGTCTAGAAGGTCTAGAAGGAGATGGTTCAGAAGTCAGGGTTGGGGAGAAAGCATAATGGTTCTGCAAAACATTTCCATACCTGAGGCTCTGAGCTCCCAGGTTCAGTCCCCAACACCACCATAAGCTAAAGCTAAGCAGTGCTCTGGACTTTGTTTCTGTGTATCTTTCTCTCTGTATCTCTCTCATTAAAATAGATAAAATATGTTAAAAATATTAGTTTGTGTGTGTGTGTGAAAGTGTATTGTCTGTGCTGCTACATCTTGACAACAGTGGACAAAGTCACCAAACTGATATGATTGCTTACACCAAAGGGGAAGATTAAATATCTATGCACAAGGCTTGCAAGATAGCTCAGCTGGGACGGTGTCTGCTTTGCCATGTCTGTGATCTAAGTAGTTCAAGCTTGCCCCCAACCATCACAGCTCTGGGGGGGGGGGGGATTACAGTACTGTAGTCTCTCTCTCTCTCTCTCTCTCTCTCTCTCTCTCTCTCTCTGTGTTTATCTCTATATATCTATTTGAAAAAGTTGGCCTTGAACCATGAAGCTTTGGTGATGACAAAGATATTAAATATGTATGCACAATAATAGAAATTATTTTGTTGCACCATGGTGTTTATTTTCCGTAACTCAGGCTGCCATAACAAAATGTCACAGTCTGGCTTCAACAAAGGAATGAATTCTTTTTTCTTTTTAAAGTTCAGGGGGCTAGCAAATCTAGCATCAAAGGGTGGTTAGCCTGCTCTCTAGTGAGAGCTCTTCCCCTAACTCATAGATTTCACCCTCCTTACATCCTTACATAGAGGAGAGAAGAGGGGAGAGAGAGCAGGTCTCTCATTTCTCTCCTTGAAGAACATTAACTCTATCGATTCAGAGCTCCACCCTTATGACTCATTTAACTCTAATTATCTTCACAAAGGCCGTAATCTAAAAAGTCAGATTAAGGCTAGAACTTTAGCATTTTAATTACGGGCAAAATAAAAAATTTTTTAGGCACCAAAAGAATGCATAAGTAGAGAAAGTGACATGAGTCCTACTGTATTTTATGAAAATATTTTATAATAACAAAGTAGTTAAAATTATTCTTCTCGACATGTACTGTAGTGTTACTTTAGGGTAAGTTTTATTTTTATTAAATTGAAAAAATAAATAACATTATTTTGTCTTTATGAAGTTATAATATTTATTATAGAAAACTTAGACAATATTGCTAAGAAAAAAAAAAGAGAGAAATTTTATCTTCGGAAACTCAATACCCAAAGAGAGTATCTGTTAACCCTATGGTAAACATCTTTCTTGAATTCTTCAATGGAAGCATACTCATGCATATAAATACCAACACTATACACACATAGACTTACATTCTGTTTTTCAAATATAGATTCATATTGCGTTTGCATTTTAGAAATCTGCTTTTCTACTCTACCAATATATCTTGAATATTTTTCCATGTCATTAAATGTTCTTTTATAACATGTGTTTCCATTTTTTTTTAATGAAAAAAAGTGGTTTCTGCTTCAGAATTTCATGGTCAACTTGTTTAAATTTATGGCAGGAACATTTTTAATTGAAAGTGTATCAGAATGACATGCCCAGTTCTGGAGAGCAAGTAAAACAGCAGGAAGCAAGGCAGTGTAATCTGAGGACCTGGAAACACACAGGACAAATCAATACTGGAAAGAGGAGCAATACTGAAAAATAGCAGTGCTCCAGTTTTAAGAAAGCTTTGTTCTATCTTCTTGGAATATTATTTGGAGCATGCCCGGAACTGTAACTTTGTGCTCATTGATGTGCTATGAATTTGATTTAATAACCAAGAATGAGTAATTTACTTAGCTGGCATTAAAAAAAAAAGGAGAGAGAGACAGAGACAGAATGAGAGAGAGAGAGAGAGAGAGAGAGAGAGAGAGAGAGAGAGCTGGTTTTGTGGTACAATCAGACTGTGAATCTTTTGGATTATGTGAGAAAGTAGCAATCAGTTTTAGTTTAAACACTTGTGGGAATTACTTGCCATCTCTCAAAATCAGTTTCATAAAAAATTGCCTGTAAATTTACTTTCTGGGCTGGCTTCCTGAGTTTTATGTTAGAATGTTAATTGGGTAATGGACCAGAAAGTGACTGACAGGCATTTAATTGACAATGGAAGCAGACAAATTGAGGTTAAAACTATCCTTTGGTTGAGTAAGTGGGAATACAGACATTAAAATGTAGGAAAAAGAAACCAAAGGTGAAGGAAGAACTGTGAGTCTGGTTAGTATAATTTAGAAAAGATGATGTCAAGTGGAATATCCAGTCATGTGTCTGGAATATTGTATCCGTCTGGCAGAGGTCAAATATTTTTGGGACCGTGACAAACGATGCACTTTCAATTGAGAGGAGATCTGATGGTGAAGAGTCTGAAAAGCATGGTATACTAAGAGCTATGAACATTTCATGTGGAAAAAAGGAGGGCTATCCTCAGCTACATTTATTTAGTTTGATGTCTGGTGAGGTTTATGCACATAGTTTTTTCTGTGCTATAACAGATGACTCAATTGGGACCATGAGTAGAAAGACATTCCTGACAATAGTTCATCTTGATGACCTGAGACTGTCTGGATGACCATTCTGGGGAGTTAGAGGAATGCATGTATTTGTAGAATGTTGTGGTAGAAGTTCTTTAACATTTTTATGTTGATTAATTTTATTGTGGTAATTGTTTTTTCTGTTTTTGATTATTTTTATTTTAATCTATTTATTGTTAGAGACAGAGAGAAATTGAGAAGGGAAGAGGGGGATAGAGTGAGAAAGAGACAGAGAGACACTTTAGCCCTGCTTTACCACTTGTGAAGCTTTCCTCCTGCAAGTTGAATCTGGGTCCTTGCACACTGTACTGTGTGTGCTTAACCAGGAACGCCACTGCCTGGCCCCTGGTAATTGTTTTTTAAAGATTAGTTGGTCCTTGCCATTTTTTGTGTGTGGGTAAAAGTGGGTTACAGGATTATAAGATTCCAGGGTATAGTTCCACACTGTACCTACCACTAAATTTGTGTCTCCACCCTCCCAAACATAACCACCATAGTTCTCATAAGGTCTTAGAAACTGTGTGGTCTTCCTCTCTTTCTCTCTCTCTCTCTCTCTTCCTTCCTTCCTTCCTTCCTTCCTTCCTTCCTTCCTTCCTTCCTTCCTTCCTTCCTTCCTTCCTTCCTTTTTTCTTTTCCTAAGTTCATGTTTACCAGTTCTGTAGATTCCACATATGAGTGAGACCATATGGTAGGTGTCTTTTACCCTCTTGACTTATTTCACTAAGCATAATCACCTCCACTCTCATCCTTTTTGTCCCAAAGGCCATAATATCACCCCTTTCCCCCTTTTTTCATTGCAGAGCAGTATTCCATGGATTAAATCAGTATTTAGGCTTCTTCCACTCTTTAGAGATTGTGAATAATGTAGCTATGAACATAGGGTTGCATATGTCTCCTCTGAAGACCTTTAACATTTTTTACGATGTAGGTTTCCAGGGTCTTACCTTGGTATAAACTAGGAGAAGAGTCTTTGGTAGAGATGGCGATAGTTCACCGTGTGTGTGTGTGTGTGTGTGTGTGTGTGTGTGTGTGTGTGTGTGTTTTCTTTTAGCATAATGTGCAGCAGGGTTTCTTGGGAGAGACATGCTCAGCTAGGAACTCTATTTTTCATTCCCCCTTCTAAGTGTGGACACTTCTCACCAGTGAAACAAGACTAGAAAGGGGTAACTCTCTCTCTCTCTCTTTTTCTCTTTCTCTCTCTCTTTTGTGTGTGTGTTTGTTTGTAGAACCAGGGCCCCTGCACATGAGTGATTTCACCACTCCCAGTCACATTTTTATCCAGTAAGAGAGAGAGAGAGAGAGAAAGAAAGAGAGAGAGATCAGTACCAAAGCTACTTCCAGTGCCATAGCATCTCCCATATAGTATCAACATTTTGAAGCTGAACCACACACATGGCAAGACACATACACTACCTAGTAAGCTCTTTTCTCTGGGCTTACTTTTTGGGCCAGAGCTTTCAAGACACCAAATGTATTTTTCCATTTCTCTTTCTGCCATTACAGTACCATTTGAGACTAATGGCATGGTAGTAAGCTACAGATGGAGAGAGAATGCTCCTTAATTACAGTGTTTAGTAAAACAACCCACAAATCAGTAATACCAGTGATGGACTGTTAATATTGGATATCAGCTTCTAAGGTGTTAAGCTACTAAAACTGGAGTTTGTGTGTTACAGAAGACATCTTAATGATTTCACATAGCCAATTCTGGGTTGTTCCCTATTTTTAAAAAAAGGGAGGGGATAGAGAAAACAGCAGTGTTTTAAACACTACTATAGGGTAAGCACAGAATTGTACCTGGAACTGGGCATAATGAACTTCATTTTGTCTAGCACCAAGAGGAGTGGAGAAAGACAAAAATATGATTTGTTATTAGGGGCCAGGTGGTGGTGCATCTGGCTGAGTGCACAAGTTAGCACAGTACAAGGACCCAGGTTTAAGCCTCCAGTTCCCACCTGCAGGGGTGGGGGAGCTTCACAAGTGTTGAAGCAGTGCTGCAGGTGTCTTTCTTTCTTCCTATCTCTCCCTCTTCTTTCAACTTCTATCTAATAAATATTTTAAAAAATGTTACCAGCTAACATGTGCTAGCATTATATTCCACAATTTATGCTCAGTTCTCACAATAACTCGGGGATGTACACAGTTATTTTCCCTTGATAAAAAAAATAAGAAAACTGAAGTTGAGAAAGGTTAGGGAGCTTGCTCAGTGACACACAGCAAGTATGCCTGTCTATTCAGTGGTATTACTGAACTCTAAGCCTGCAATTTGAACAAGAAAAATTTTTCTTTTTGCTTTGTGATTTTTTATTATTAGTGGTTTAACAGTGGTTTACACAAGTATAACATTTCAGGCTATTATCTTTACTTTGGAAATTTCTGCAGTGACATATTAACCAAAATATAAGATCACTTACTTTTCTGATTCATGCTCTTAAAATTTGATGCTTATAAAGCTTCATAACATAAGAAATTGAGTTTTATTTCTAATCATGCACTAGACAGAAGGAACTACCTGGATTCCCTTCAT